>NC_046383.1:24556534-24784404 GCF_011125445.2 Fundulus heteroclitus | reverse complement strand
TATTCAACAGAGAGCCTGCTGTCTGTACCAGAGCCCTGAATAAATAAAGTGCTGCAAGTTTATTTAGAAACTCTAAACTAATGTCTGCCAATATTTACTTTAAGCTTCTTTTTTTTTTAACGATGAAGTCTCCTTTTGTTACCTACAATCAACTGGGTGTAATATATTCAAGAAAACAGCAGTAATGTAGAAAGCTAATGAAAAGAAGCAGAATTCTTACCTTGAACAGGTGTTGGTGACTCGCAGGACAAATGGTGACCAAGAGAGCCTCTTAGTGCTAGTTTGATGGCAGGGCTGCTGGGCAACACCTTTTATAGTCCTGTCTCCTCCCACAACCTTTAGTTTAAGCCAATGACATCATGCATATCAAGGTAACCAGTAAGACTCGTTTCCTTAGAGGAAAAACTGCTGACTCATTACATCAACATTTGTAATGTAACGGAAAAGAACATTTAATTAGAAACTTTATTGTAATTGCTCTGATATGTAATGTGTGAAGTTTAACATTAATTTGGGAAAAGATCAAAAAATGTTCTTTATTTAGGTGAAATTAATTTGCATTTAAATAACTGAGAATTCACTGTTTATCTTCTTGACAACATTGATCACAATCTGATTTAAAAGACAGCAGCTTAAGTTTCCTAATAAATACCAGACGGAATCGGCACCTTTGACCAATTCAGCAGCAGTTTCAGGGGCCTTCCCATCCGTAACTTCCCTGTAAGGCGAGGCTTTTTCCCCTGGGTGACACCCTCCCCCTCTGCTATATAAAAGCCACCGTACCTTTCACAGACACCCACTTGCTTGCCAACCGCCATAAAACAAGAAGAAGAAGAAGAAGAAGAAGAAGACAGACACCCACTGCTGCCATGGCTCAGCACAGCTCACTGGATGAGTCTGTTGGTATTCTCAGCATCTCTGCAGGTAAACACTTCAATTCATGTTTGTTTGAGTTTTTTTCTATGAGCTACAGCTTTTGGGAGTAATCATCAGCTATTTTATTCTAACTAATGATCGTACCCTTGTAAATTTACACATATGTTTGTAAATGATCTAATTTATTGTTTTGCTTTATTGTTAAACAATCCAAAGGTATCACAATGGAGGACAGAGACAACTATTTATTTTAGAAAGCAGACCAGTCCTATAAATGATTTAATGCCTGTATACAGTATTTATTTACCTATGTTTACTGCATGTACATAGAGGTGCTTATGTTTACAGTTTGCAGCTAATTAAATAACAAACGAAAACTCCAAATTCTGTTTCTCAAAATAATATGTTATTTTACACTAATTACACTGTGTTTATTTATTTATATATATATATATATATATATATATATATATATATATATATATATATATATATATATATATATATATATATATATATATATATATATATATATATATATATATATATATAGATAGATTTAATTATTTTTTTTTTATTCATAAATGTTATGTTGATGCCCACAATTACAGGGGAACACTGATGAATAAACATTTTGTCCAGTAGGCAATCACTGACTTCCTCCAAAAGGAGAGCAACCCATAAAAGGTTATTGCTAAAGAAGCTGGCTGATCGTAGAATGTTATATACAACAATATTATTGGAAAGCTGAGAGGAAGGAAAAAGTCTGTTCAAACAGGATACACAAGCAATTGTGATAACCAAAGCCTCGAGGGGATTGTAAAGTAGAACCCATCAGCATTTATATACTGAGCTCATAGAGAGACAAAATGGGCCCAGGAAGGGTGTGTCTACAATTGCATAATGATCCTAAGCTAACTGCATTTACAGGTTTGTTACAGGTTAAAAGTGGGATCAATAGGAGCCAGAATTGTTACGCAATTTGAAATAGTTCTCTTACCCAACAGAGACCTGGCTGAGACCTACACAGGATACTCATTTAGTTTTCCAGATATAACTTGTACTTACTCCACTCAAATCGTTTTCATAGATGAAGCCCATTGTTATCCCAGGCCCTGTTGGTACAAGTTCTGAGGAAACTCCTAATGTGGTCCATTTATCTGTGACTTTCCTGAATGCAAAAAAAAAAAAAAAAAAAATCAAAAAAATAAAATGTAACCCTTGTTCATTGTTTGTTTGTCAGTTCTTTTCTTTGCCTTCATTATGTGTAATGTGAATTGTAATGTGAACCGGAGTAGCCAATATATATATAATATTTTATTGGTAACCTGCGGTGACCAATAAAATATTCTGATTCTGATATACAAATGCTGGGTGGATACAGACTTTTTGATGATATTATTATGTTGGAGGACAATTCGGGAAGAAAAATTACAGATCTGTTTTGCTTTCTTGATGTTGCCTATTAACTGGATATGTTTAAAGGAGCATAGCATAAGTTCCAGAGTTTTTGCACAAGTATGCCCCCTCTGGTAAAAAGCTGATACAACACCAGTGTCGTTCACGTTGATGGGAGAAGAGGAAAAGCATCTGAGCAGGTCTGTTGTTTAGAGGCGTGGTCTTCTGAGGTGAGAAAGTTATAGATATTGAAGTTAGCCCTACTCGCTAATGCATAGATTACAGCAGAGACTGAACAAAGTAGCAGGGTGAACAACAGTACACAGGCGTCACACCCAAGCGTTCACCCAGATAATTTGGCCTGAATCATTCTTTCATGAACTGACTCCAGCCTATAGAGGAAACTGCGGTAAATAGAGGATAACTAATTTTACACATCAGGCAATTGTAAGGGCATATATCAGAAAGAAAACAAATAATATTTAACTTCAACACTTGTGCCAAGCACCTTTAAACTACTCAGTTAAGTAGTTAAATAAGCAATGGTCATGGGAAGTAATACTTCAAAGGCAGAGATTTTGTCTTGCTGTTTCATTTGTCAAAGGATCATGTTTTTTCCTGAAAAAAGGCTTACCCTTTATTGACAGCTCTGGATAACAATAGGTTTTTGACATTCAGGTTCTCTCCTGCTGCTGGTGAACAGCTATGCCAGCTCCCCTGAAAAAGACTTCATCCCCCACACTGCACTGGGGATCTTACTCCTCATCATTGCAGCCCTGGTAGCCTACACAGGTTTGTTTTCAACATGGTTCTCCTCTCAGATCTAAATTTCCTTCTAGTTTCCAGCCTCCTGATCATGTCTTGTCTCTTTCCAGGTGTCCGTCACAGCTTGTCCCACTCTCAGCTGTTTTCCACCCTATGTCTGACCATCTCTGCTCTGTGGTGTGGCTCTGGTCTGGTCTACATCCTGATAGGACAGAGTGTCCTGTCACTCTCACAGCTAAGAGCCTCTCTGATCCCTGGCCTGGCAGCATTTACCTTAGCCCTGTTCATTATAGGCACTGTTGCCCTTTTTGTGAAGAAACCTGTTCTGTTGGTCATAGCTGTCAGCATTTCCTTGGCCTCTGCCCACCAGATCGCTGGGCTTTCAGATTCAAGGTTTGGTCAGTCTGCCACAGCTGCAAACTACCTCCTTGTTTGTCTTGTGTGTGCATACTTTGGCTTTGGACGTCTGCTGTACACCATCACACAGGGTAAAGTGAGACCTCCAGGTACAGTCATGAAACAGAAATCTGAGCTGAAAAAAGAACAGAACCAGAACTGTAGTGATGCAGTCAGTGTAGGTTTGGTGATGAACTTGTTATCTGCCTCTATTTTAGCCTGTCCTCTGTTAGGCGTGGTCCCCCAGCTCTTTGTTGGCCATGTTCCCTGGCTTTGGACAGCTGGAGTCTTCCAGCTTGGCATGTGTGTCCTCTTTTACCGAGCAATGGACACGCTTGCTGCGACGTTCTATGGCTTTTTATCCCTACTGAAATTTGCTGAGGGCTACAGTGCTCTGTTATCATTCTACATGATTCAGCCATTCTCCCCAGTTCCTTTCCCCGTTGTCTTTGCAGTTCTTTTCTCTGTTCTGGCACTGTTCAGCTGTCAGAAGAGCTTATTGGAGGGCCTTTACCAGTTATTCTTTGTAGCCTATTGTATTTCCATCGCAGCCCAGCCTCAAGGCTTCTTCCAAGGAGGTACTCAGGGGGTGCAGGGAGCGATCTTTGTAGCTACTGCTGGAGTGCTTTTTATTACCACCTTCAACATGGTCTCCAGTACGAGGATCCCTACCGGACAGGGTCTCTTTAAGGCTTTGACAACCAGGATTCGCAGTCTTACTCTCAGGGCTCTTGATAAAGAGCGACATACACCTCATCTCGGCTACTCCAAGTATGCAGATGCAGAGATGTTGGGCCATGCATGCAATGTTCTGGCTGCTTTTGCCATCACAGCCACAGTTGGGGACAGGAACCCTCTGTCTGTGCTGATTCTGCCCTGGGCAGTAATGGCTGGTGGGGTGCTGCAGCTCCTGTGTGGCTCAGTAGCGTTTGCTCGGGGTAAAACCTTCGAGAGCACAGCTTTTATTCTCTATGGGGTGATGTGGACAGTGTGGGGGTTGACGCGATTTGGTGGTCTTTATGGTGAGACCAGAGGTTTTAACGTTGCTGTTGGGATCATTAGTTTCATGCTGTTTAACGTTCTGGTGACAATTGCAGCACTGTTTCTGAATGTTGCCTGGTTTGTCTATGCATTCACCTTCCAGCTCATCCTTATTAGCTTCCTGCTGGATGCAGTAGGTGCACTGCCTTATGGTTATGATATTGGCGTCACAATCATCTTTGGTCTTGTCAGTTTTTACTGTTTCTTGGCGCACATTTTCAACGGCACCTTCCAGTCTCCCCAAATCCCCTTAGGAAGACCTTTAGTCAAGCTGGGTGGCGTCGGAGGCGGGGAAGGGGTCTGTCCACATGTACCAGCTCGCAAAGCAACATCAGTCCAACAGATTGCAGGTAAGAAATAAAAGATGACATTGATAGATCTTAGTTTAATCTGTTTATGTGTGTGACCTGAGCTCAGTTTTTCTTCTGCTCCGTGTTTTTGTTGGATGAAGAAATCATGAAAAATGGAGGCATATGTGGAATGCCAACTGACACTGTCTACGTGTTGGTAGCTGCCTGCAACAGGCCAGATGCAGTTATCAAAGCTTTCAAGTAAGTTTGATTTTTGTGATGTTCTGATGTTCACAATTTTCTAAATTCTTCTCACTGATCGTTGTCGTTTGGCTTCAGGGTTAAGAAACAGGCTCAGGACAGACCCATGTCCATGTGGATCTCTTCTGTCAAGCAGCTGGAACCTGTCAGACACCTGCTGAGCCCTCTGCTCCTGGACTTCATGGAGGCTGCATGGCCTTCATCAATCAGCATGGTCATCCCAAGAGGTGAGTGATGCCTTTTTTTAGGTGAAACTCTTTGTGCATTCTTGGACGCATGATGTGGTTTTATGAATATTATATGTTTTTGTTTTGTGTTTTTGCTGACTGACAGGCCCATGGTTGGATATATTTGGCCTGGGAGATGCTGCCATACACATTGGGACTCCACAAAGTATCGCCATTAGAAGCCCAGACTGTGCAGTTGCCACACATCTTATTAATCAGGTAAAGTTCAAGACTATGGATCAAAGCCCATCTTAGTTTAAATGAAAATTATTTTACATACTCATTTTTGACTGACCCTTTTTTATTTCTGTAAGGTGGGTCCAATTGCTGTAACCTCAGCCAACCCCACAGGTGAGGCGGACACAACTCACCATAACCAAGTTTATGCTAAACTGGGAAAGAAGGTAATAACTATGATTTATCAGGAGTAAATTCATGATGATATTTAATTGTTGGAGATTTTTGTGAATATGTTCTGGATCTTGTTGTGTAGGTGGAAGGGGTGTTATGTGATGGACCGTCCCCAGAGAATATTGCATCTACTGTGGTTGACTGCACCAAGATTGAAACTGGACAAATTGGTTTCTTCAGAGTGGGCCTCATTCCAAAATCCAAGGTATACTGGCGTTCATGATCACACCCAGACCATGTGTCCAATTGCACTCAAACGTGTTAGCTCCCTGCTGGTCCGTTTATTTTCCTATAAGCAGCTTACCAAAACAAAACACCCTCGAAAGATTGCTCAAACTCAAGCTCCTAGCTGGTCACTCCATGCAAAAACAAACTAAACAAAGAATTCAGTTGTCATCAGTAGAAGAATGTATCACCACGAGGGTGTTATCTGTTTTAAAGCATGCGTTATTCTGTGGGTATCTTAAATGTTTAGTGGATGATCTTTTTTCAGCTTTGAGTTCCAGGGGGATCAACTTCTCTATTGCTTGTCCCATATACCAGCCATTGTGATGCTCACGCAGTGCCAATGTGCATGCTTGTCCCTTGTTAGTTTCCTTTTGCTGTGCACTTTTAGTGTTTATGTATCCACTTAGCTTTGGTTTCACCTGTTCATTGTAGCTCTGCTGATCTCACCTTATACTTCGAAAATGAGAGTCACAAGAATCAAACTGTCTTACAACTTTATGAGAAGAACAGGAGGGCCTCAGAAGACTAGAATTGTATTTATGGTGATTCTTTCACGTGATCTCTCTGAGGAGCAGAAAAGCAGGTAGGATGGTCTTGTGCATGGGCTGTTATTCCAAAAGGGACTTGGGTGTTTCTTACCTATGGTTCTGGAAAAATCATCCACTATACCTTTAAAGGTCTAAATAAAGGCACACATCTAATCCACACAGTACAAATGATCCAATAATCAAATCCACTTTATCTCATGATCAATTGAATCAATTATTACTTTTGACAACCAAGATTATTCATGCATTTAAAGGAGCAATAAGCAAAAGGTCAATATTTTAGATAGAAATAACAAAAAATAATGACGAGATGATCTAAAGATAACATTTCAGATGGACTTTGGTATGACGTCACACTGCAACTCTCTGTGGTGTTCTCCAGTCTCTTGTTTAGATGGCCAGACGTTAGAGTAGTAGGGTAGAGTAGCCAGAAATATTACTCAAGTAAGAGTAGAACTACTTTAACATATTTTACTCAAGTCAAAGTAAAAAGTACCAATCTAAGAAATTACTTAAGTAAGAGTAAAACAGTTTTTGGTAAGAGGGCTACAAAAGTACTGAGTAAATATTTATAACAACTTATTTATTTTTTTAAATCATGTAATCAGTCTGACACAAACAGTAACAATCACTAAGTAACAAATTCAGACAGAATAAACACTTTTCTAAACAATGTTTTTCAACATAAAACTTATGAAACCAAGCAATTAATCTATATACAGTAAGTTAGGACAATGCAAAGTACTTCCGATAACAATATATACTGTTTACTGTATGGTTACTTGATCTTTAAATGACTCAGCAGATAGAAAATACCATTAAAACAACAAATCTTGTGTAGAAACGAAGTCTCACCTTAATATAATCTGTAAATCTGTATCACGTTGGTGCTTTTTTGGATGAAACAAGTTTGTTAGCCAGACATTTTACTAAAGTAAGAATAGTGATACTTCTTCATAATGTTTACCTAAGTAAAAGTAAGAAGTAAAGTGCAGTAAAATTGTTCCTAGAAGTAAATTTGGTTGAAAAAGTTACTCAATTAAATGTAACTGAGTAAATGTAACTGGTTACTACCCACCTCTGGCAAGGCCAGACGGTGCATGTACGTGCATGTGAACAGCTGCCACTTAGGGCTTTGCCCCTCCCTGCCCTAAAATACCATCATCAGAGCAGCACAGCATCGGAGAAACATGGCAGAGAGCAACCCCGGCAGACAGATCAAAATGTTCTCTTGCTAACCGCATTAGAGAGTTACTTACTTCGTCACGTGAAATGTTCCTCCGGAAGGTGTTTTTTTTCTTTTTTTCTGTTTTGGTCCTTTACAAATATGAACATGGAAGGCGACACGTGAGAAGGGAAAGTAGGGGCTTGGTTTTGTTTAGGTCTACAGAAAGTGTTCAAGCACCATCCAGTGCTGAAATATCGCTTAATGAATAAATGACTAACACTGGCAAGGCTAATTTCTCCATGTTTTACAAGAAAAACCTTTTACTATTTGATTTATGAATTTTGTTTTTATTGTTTTAGGTCTTCCAGATATTTGAGGAGGTTAAGAACCGGCACAGAGTAGGACAAGCCAATCCTGGTTTTGAACATGATCAGGCTCCTCCAGACACCCAACTTGAAGGTTCTGGAGGGGATGAAACATCAGATTCAGGAAGAGAAACTGAAGTCTCAACACCCTCAACTACACATGAACAGGACACAGACCTCAATAATGACCAATAGCACTTACATTAGGAGCTTTACTTTGTTTATTTAATTACTTGTTCATTTGTAATATGTAAATAGAGATGTGATATTGAGATATATGTGATAAACATGATAACTGGATGTATTATTGAGTTATTGTCGAATTAAATTTACACCTTGTTTTATCAAAGAGCAACATCTCATGTGCATCATAAAGTGTAATGAAAAAAGCTTTGAATGGTAATGTTTATATTTTAACTGTTGTGTAATGTGTTTATATTCACCCTCCTGGTGAATAGGAAAAGCAGTATTCTAAAAGGCATATGTGCACTGTGTGTGTTTAAAGAGTATCACTGTGGACATCGCTTTGACATAAATACAATCAGACCTGTAGGTCAGTTGCATTAAAATATTTCAGAAAGTCATGCTTCCAGTTTTGTAACAGCAAATGCTGTAAAAGATAAACAAGTTGTTATACCTTTATAAATAGAACAATGTAATAAAGATGCTTTTAAAGTTCACTTCTTTCTCTGCTAGTGAAGAAAAGGCAACTCTTATATAAAATTTGATTTACAGGCCCAAAACAGTATTTTTATTTATACACACAAACACACACACATCCTTGTTTTAAATACTTACTGAGGATCCCACCTTTATTTCCATGTAGTTTCAACCCATTCTATGGCACATGACCTTGACCCTAACCTTTACCAGTATATACCTAACTCTAACCCACCCTAAACCTAATTGACATTTTAGCCCTAAACCCAGAAAAAATGTAAGGACCAAAAAAGGTCCTTCCTTTACTAGTAAAATGTTCTCACTCAGTGGCAAGAAGAAGTAAATACACACGCGCACACACACACACACACACACACACACCTAAACATATATATATATATATATATATATATATATATATATATATATATATATATATATATATAGAGAGAGAGAGAGATAGATATAGATAGAGATAGATATATATAGACTATATATGTATATATATATATATATATCTATATATATATATATATATCTATATATATCTATATATATATCTCTCTATCATATACCGTCTCTATATGTCTATCTCTCTACGTGTACTCTATCTCATCTTCTCTATACTCTACTCGATCTATTCTATCTAACTCTATATCTAATAGCATCTATATATATAGATATTCATATAAAAGAGAGAGACAACGAAGTTGTCTGTTGATTAAACTATTTGAAAGTGATGTCTGGTTTTGTGTTTGTGACTGTTCGCTGTGTGTGAATGTGCATGAAGTCAGGTTCGCTATCTTACCAAAATTTCACACGTTGACAATAAAAATATTTTATATATATATATATATATATATATATATATATATATATATATATATATATATGCAGGTGCGAAGCCAGTGTTGATTACATCACAGAGGGGGGACTTGTAGGGTGGGCCTTTAGCTTTTTGGCTATTTCACCTGTTAACAATTCACATTACAGATCTGATCTTGATCTAAGCTCTACCAAAAAGGGAAGGAATAAATGGGTTTAGCTTAAAAATTAAAAAGAAACACACTTTGAACCATCAAAATATGAAGTGGAGTCATCGATCAAAATAAGAGACCCAGTTTGCTTCATAAATAGGCAGATGTTACATGAAACAAAGTAAATCCAACGTTAGCCAATCTACAGTAACCAGCTAAAGCCAACAACACACTCAGAGACCACCGCTACAAGACCACCCCAGCCTGTGCACTTCAGTCAGATGTCACTTTCTGTCAAATGCACATATATGCACAACAAGAGAGAGATTGCCAGACAGCACAAGAGAGGTTGACATGGCAACTACGATGTCACATTAGCGCTTAATCCTATTTCAGAAATGTTCTGATCTGGACTGATAGTTCCCCGCTTTTTTACACTTATATCCCTACAAATACAGTAAAGGCTGTAAATAAGTTACAAAATAAATACTCACTTTAACAAAAAGCTGCATGGGTTGAGCTTGGAGTAATAATATGTTTGGTAATTTTACATTGGAAAAAAAGGATAGATTTAAGTAAGACCTCCTAAAGAACTGACCATTTAAAGTGGATTACGTTCACTAGGTGTCAATGTGCACTATGTAGTTCAGTCTGTGCAGCAAATATGGCCCTCAAATATTGTCATGAAAAACTTTGTTAGTTCTTGTCATCCAGGAATGATGTCAGCCAGTACAGTTCAGGTGCTGCACCACTAAAAGATTCAGTGGTGAAGTAACGACAGGGTAGCTATCTAACAACGCTGTGTCTTTGGACCTCAATGCTCTTTGCCTTTCTTCTCTCCACTGCCTATATATGCTTATACTTTTATCCCCCCTTATTTTATTTGATTATTTTTTTCAGTTTTTAAACTTTCACTTATTTTTTTATTTATTTACTCTCTTTGTTTTAAAAAGGCTGCGATTTTTTTATTATAGATAAATAAAAGTTAGGTGGTGTTCATGATCAGAACATTCCAACATAAAAAAGAAGATTTTATTTTCTGTGTTCTGAACTGTAATATTCTCTCTTTTTTTTTGTATTGTTTTGAAATGACAATAATTTTACCGAACAATTAGCCCATATACACATAGCTCCTTATCACACCATGGGGACATGAGATAAATGGTTTAGGAGGGGACTTTATTTCTAGACAAAGGGCCAGGACAGTTTTGTTTTAATAATACAGTCATATTTGAAATTGCTTTCTTTGCTTACACGGGATATTTTAGTCGGATATTAAAATTTGTTCTAGAAAAATGTATCAGGGACTTGAATTAATTATGGTGATGAATTAATTGATAGAAAAATATTGAGTCACTTCAGTCAGTACTTTTACTTAATACAATGTCCAAATCCTTAGAAACCTTTAAATAGAGCAATAAAATACCACCAAATTGTGCATATAAGCAAATCTGTTGTTTCCAGCTGTGTAAACATTAAACAAATATTCATGAAAATTAATGAAGTAACTAGTATAATCACTGACTGTTTTCTTTCAACCCTAGGAATGTAAAGGAATTCCCTCATACCTTCTTTAAACATGCTTTCCCTGAAATGCCTTAAACAAGGATGTTTGGTTAAAATCTATTCTTCCTGGTAAAGGGCCTCATTAGCACACGTTTCTGTGAGGGAACATCTTTCCTGGTTGTCAGAAGCTTTTTGTCTTTTGTTACCTGGTTTTTGTTATGTAACGTTCCAAAGATAAGTGCTCCGTGTGTCTTTGACTTACATGAGTTATTGTGACAATGCCCATCTTGTTGAGTGGGTTCACTTTTAACAATGTGCTGCCTTTTGTATGGAAGAGTTGAGTCATTGCCCCAACAATGTTTCTGGATGAATGACTTTCTTTCAACCATTAAAAGAAGACCTAAGGCTAAAGCATTGAGCTTAAAGAATAATTTTGTACTATTTAAATTAGACTGAATAAATACACATGTTGCAATACAATGTGTATTTTTGTCAACCTGATCGATTTATATAAATGGATTTGATCTACTTTATAGACAAAACCAAGAAAAAAATGTAATTTAAAAGATTAGGTCCCTTCCTTTATTTCCTCATTTTCATGTTGCACTTTAAAGAAACCTGCATTGAATTTTAAAGAAAACAAACAAAAAATAAGTTATACAGATCTATCTTAATTGAAACACCATATTTTTCTGGAACATATCAACTAACACAATTAGTGACCAAAACCAAATCGAAAATACCAGCCAGTGTGATCTTATATTTTGCATATTGTTTTACTGATCAGTTTCTTCCAGTTTTGTGGACAAAAAGAGTAAGAGAGAGGGAGAGACAAGCATATATAGTACAGTAGAAATAAAAAGAAAAGCATATACAAATACAAATCACCAGTGATAGTACTACTCTATGTATGATAAATGTATCAGACATGTGAATTGATTGTGATGATTAAATGTTGTAAACTAATGGATTTTAAAATACTGATAGAATTTTGAGTCAGAAGTTTTTGTCTTCTTGTGCTTTATACAATGGCCATACGTTCTTCTACATAGAGGTCTATGAAATATTGCAATCAAATTTCCCCAAACTGTGCATACAAGTAAATCTGTTATTTTTAGTTGTGTTAAAATTACACAAAAACTTTTTTGATTAAACACTAATTCCCTGTTTTGTTTAAACCTGTTGTACTTGGAGGTGAAGCTCTCTAATACAAGTTTCTGTACCTCTGTTTTTACTGCATGTTTGTTCATCACAAGTTTTAGTTTCATGTCTTCATGACATATGAATCAAAATTTGAAGGATATTTGTTCAAAGTGTTCTTTCACATAGTCATACGATGATGTCAATAGGATTTAACATTTAAACATGGTTATTACTCTTAGTGTGGCAATCTGCTTTGTATAACTTGTTGTGTGGATTAATATCTGATGGTGAGTTCTTTTTGTTACAATAGAGTCACTGTCCACACAATGTTACTGGAAAAGGGAGTTAATTTACTTACAAGGCAAGGATCTCAGAGATCTTAATTGCACTATTTGAATAAGAAGACACAACAAAAATCTATCAGTGGACTGAAGAGACTGAAGAAAGAAGAATATTCACTTTTTCATCAATTACCTATTTTCATTGTTTTTAGCATGTATTCCTAAAAGGTACATTAAACAGTTGTTTGTCAGGACTGTTGATGATATGGATTTGTGTCATATGTTTTAAAAAGACCTGAGTGGAAGCAACAAAATATTTCTTTCTTAGAAAAGACAGGTACAAATAGTTCCAATCAAATGTCTACCAAGGAGAATCATTAATCAACCAAGTTATTTGCCCTGATGGTTACTTTTCTTAAACTGACACAATCTTTTTGAAAAAAGAAAAACACATAATGTTATTTCTTAGATCAACTAAGTTAATACATACATTTTACACTGATCTGACCCCTTGTCACATCAACCAGAATAAAAGCAAACTTGTTCTTTATTTTATTTGCCGGTATCACTAGAGAGAAGAATGTGGTTTTTGCTTGAAGCAAAGTTGCTTTTTGCATCCTGAGACGGTCCCACTGCAAGAAAGAGAAGTGAAAACTGTGGATACAAACAATATACAACTCATGCAAAGATTGCATGAGTTGTATATTGTTTCCCCCACTCAGAATGCAGAGTAATAGACTAATCTTGTCAGATATTTGAATAACGACTGAAAAACATCAGGATTACACATAATTTTTTCTCTTAATAAACAAAGTCATCCTATGAAATTGCTTTTTTTCTTAAACAGGTTCTCTTTGTCTAAAATTAAGATTTGTTTGAGAGAGATGTATCATTTGACTTGATTGTGCTTATGAATTAGCAGTCTAATCAATAACTGATTAAAAAATAATTGAGCCAGTTTGAGTCAGTATTTGTAATTTATTAAACTTTATACAATGGATAAATCCTTAGGGGTCTTTAAATAGACCAATAAAATACTAAAGAAAACTGCATACTGTTGTTTTTAAGTGGTTTACAATTAGACAAATAATGATGAAAATTAATGAAGTAACTAGTATAGTCACTGACTGTTTTCTTTGAACCCTAAGGGTGTCAAGCAATTCCTTTGTCGTTAAACACTCTTTCCCTGAAAGGCCTTACACAAGGATGTTTGATTAAAATTTATTCTTTCTGATGATGAACTTCATTAGCACAAGTTTTTATACCTCATATTTTACACCTTTCCTGGTTGTCAGAAGCTTTTTGTCTTTTGTTACCTGGTTTTTGTTATGTAACGTTCCAAAGATAAGTGCTCCATGTGTCTTTGACTTACAAGAGTTATTGTGACAATGCCCATCTTGTTGATTGGGTTCACTTTTAAAAATGTGCTGCTTTTTGCTTGGAAGAGTTGAGTCACTGCCCCAACAATGTTTCTGGATAAGTGACTTTCTTTCAACCATTAAAAGAAGACCTAAAGCTAAAGCATTGAGCTTGAGGAATAATTTTGTACTATTTAAATTAGACTGAATAAATAAACATGTTACAATACAATGTATATTTTTGTCAACCTGATCAATTTATATAAATGTATTTGATCTGCTATATAGACAAAATCAGCAAAAATCCAAAGATTACTGTCTTTTTTATTTGAAAGATTCAACACAAAAACCCAGTTAACCCGTTCAAAGTTTAGG
This sequence comes from Fundulus heteroclitus, assembly GCF_011125445.2. Lineage (NCBI taxonomy): Eukaryota > Metazoa > Chordata > Actinopteri > Cyprinodontiformes > Fundulidae > Fundulus > Fundulus heteroclitus. Next base: position 24,770,130 of record NC_046383.1, on the reverse strand, counting down.
TCCTATCCTTTATTTATTCATTTTCATGTTGCACTTCAATGCAAACTGCGCTGAATTTTAAAGAACTTGTCTCATGAGAACAAAAAACAAACAAAATAGAAGTTATACAGGTCTATCTTAATCGAAACATCATATTTTTCTGGAACATATCAACTAACACAATTAGTGACCAACCCAAATGAAAAAATAGAAAATACCAGCCAGTGTGATCTAATATTTCTATATTGTTTTACTGATCAGTTTCTTTCAGTTTTGTGGACAAAGAGAGTAAGAGAGAGGGAGAGACAAGCATATACAATACAGTAGAAATAAAAAAGCTTGTTATTTTTTATTTACTAAGCAAAATCAAAGCAGAACTTGTCCAAATCCAGAGCCCTGAGGAAGCTCCTTAAAAAACTCTGAATGCATCAGTATTTTCTATCTAGAAACGTTAGCGTATGGTAAAAATAAAATAATAAAAAATAAAATACAGATTTACCAGTGATAGTACTAATCTAAGTATAAGAAAAGCATCAGAGATGTGAATTGATTGAGATAATTAAATGTTGTTGTAAGCGAATGGATTTTAAAATACTGAGTGAATTTTGAGTCTGAAGTTTTCATCGTCTTATGTTTTATACAATGGCCATACATTCTTCAACATAGAGGTCTTTGAAATATTGCAATACAATTTCCCCAAACTGTGCATACAGGTAAATCTGTTATGTTTAGTTGTATTAAAATTACACAAATAATGATAGAAGCATCTTCTATAGACCCTAAGGGAGTAAACCTTCTTGTTTAAACACTAATTCCCTGTTTTGTTTAAACCTGTTCTCCCTGGAGATTAAGCTCTCTAATACAAGTTTCTTTACCTTTGTTTTTACTGCATGTTTGTTCATCACAAGTTTTAGTTTCATGTCTTCATGACATATGAATCAAAATTCCAAGGATATTTATTCAAATGTTCTTTCACATAGTCATACGATGATGTCAATGGGATTTAACATTTAAACCTTGTTATTATTCTTAGTGTGGTAATCTGCTTTATCTTACTTATTGTGTGGATTAATATCTGACAGTGAGGGTTTTTTTAGTACAATAGAGTCACTGTCCACACAATGTTACTGGAAAAGGGAGTTCATTTACTTACAAGGCAAGGATCTCAGAGATCTTAATTGCACTATTTGAATAAGAAGACACAACAAAAATCTATCAATGGACTGAAGAGACTGAAGAAAAAAGAATATTCTCTTTTCATCAATTACCTCTTTTCATTACTTTTGGCATGTATTCCTAAAAGGTACATTAAACAATTGTTTGTCAGGACTGTTGATGATAAGGATTTGTGTCCTATGTTTTAAAAAGACCTGAGTGGAAGTAACAAAATATTTCTTTCTTAGAAAGACACATGCAAATATTTCCAATAAAATGTTCACCAAGGAGAACCATTAATCAACCAAGTTATTTGCCCTGATGGTTACTTTCCTTAAACTGACACAATCTTTTTGAAAAAGAAAAATACATAATATTATTTCTTAGATTAACTAAGTTAATACAAGCATTTTACACTGACCTGACCCCTTGTCACATCAACCAGAATAAAAGCAAACTTGTTCTTTATTTTATCTGCCGGTATCACTAGAGAGAAGAATGTGGTTTTTGCTTGAAGCAAAGTTGCTTTTTGCATCCTGAGACGGACCCACTGCAAGAAAGAGAAGTGAAAACTGTGGATACAAACAATATACAACTCATGCAAAGATTGCATGAGTTGTATATTGTTTCCCCCGACTCAGAATGCAGAGTAACTAGACTAATCTTGTCAGATATTTGAATAACGACTGAAAAACATGAGGATTACACATAATTTTTTCTCTTAATAAACAAAGTGATCCTATGAAATTGCTTTTTTTTCTTAAACAGGTTCTCTTTGTCTAAAATTAAGATTTGTTTGAGAGAGATGTATCATTTGACTTGATTGTGCTTATGAATTAGCAGTCTAATCAATAACTGATAGAAAACATACTGAGCCAGTTTGAGTCAGTATTTGTAATTTATTAAACTTAATACAATGGCTAAATCCTTAGACATCTTTAAATAGAGCAATAAAATGCTAAAGAAAACTGCATACTGTTGTTTTTAAGTGGTTTAGAATTACACAAATAATCATAGAAATTAATGAAGTAACTAGTATAGTCACTGACTGTTTTCTTTGAACCCTAAGGGTGTCAAGCAATTCCTTCGTCGTTAAACACTCTTTCCCTGAAATGCCTTACACAAGGATGTTTGGTTAAAATCTATTCTTCCTGATGATGAACTTCATTAGCACAAGTTTCTATACCTCATATTTTACACCTTTCCTGGTTGTCAGAAGCTTTTTGTCTTTTGTTACCTGGTTTTTGTTATGTAACGTTCCAAAGATAAGTGCTCCGTGTGTCTTTGACTTACGTAAGTTATTGTGACATTGCCCATCTTGTTGATTGGGTTCACTTTTAACAATGTGCTGCTTTTTGCTTGGAAGAGTTGAGTCACTGCCCCAACAATGTTTCTGGATAAGTGACTTTCTTTCAACCATTAAAAGAAGACCTAAAGCTAAAGCATTGAGCTTGAGGAATAATTTTGTACTATTTAAATTAGACTGAAAAAATAAACATGTTACAATACAATGTATATTTTTGTCAACCTGATCGATTTATATAAATGTATTTGATCTGCTATATAGACAAAATCAACAAACATCCAAATATTACTTTCTTTTTTTAATTTCAAAGATTCAACACAAAAACCCAGTTAACCCGTTCAACGTTTAGGTCCTATCCTTTATTTATTCATTTTCATGTTGCAATTCAATGCAAACTGCGCTGAATTTTAAAGAACTTGTCTCATGAGAACAAAAAACAAACAAAATAGAAGTTATACAGGTCTATCTTAATCGAAACATCATATTTTTCTGGAACATATCAACTAACACAATTAGTGACCAAACCAAATGAAAAATAGAAAATACCAGCCAGTGTAATCTTATATTTGTATATTGTTTTACTGATCAGTTTCTTCCAGTTTTGTGGACAAAGAGAGTAAGAGAGAGGGAGAGACAAGCATATACAATACAGTAGAAATAAAAAAGCTTGTAATTTCTTTTACTAAGCAAAATGAAAGTAGAACTTGTTCAAATCCAGAGCCCTGAGGAAGCTCCTTAAAAAAACTCTGAATGCATCAGTATTTTCTATCTAGAAACGTTAGAGTATGGTAAAAATAAAATAATAAAAAATAAAATACAGATTTACCAGTGATAGTACTAATCTAAGTATAAGAAGAGCACCAGAGATGTGAATTGATTGTGATGATTAAATGTTGTTGTAAACGAATGGATTTTAAAATACTGAGTGAATTTTGAGTCTGAAGTTTTCGTCGTCTTATGTTTTATACAATGGCCATACATTCTTCTACATAGAGGTTTTTGAAAGATTGCAATACAATTTCCCCAAACTGTGCATACAGGTAAATCTGTTATGTTTAGTTGTGTTAAAATTACACAAATAATGATAGAAGCATCTTCTATAGACCCTAAGGGAGTAAACCTTCTTGTTTAAACACTAATTCCCTGTTTTGTTTAAACCTGTTCTCCCTGGAGATGAAGCTCTCTAATACAAGTTTCTGTACCTGTGTTTTACTGCATGTTTGTTCATCACAAGTTTTAGTTTCATGTCTTCATGACATATGAATCAAAATTCCAAGGATATTTATTCAAATGTTCTTTCACATAGTCATACGATGATGTCAATGGGATTTAACATTTAAACATGGTTATTATTCTTAGTGTGGTAATCTGCTTTGTATAACTTGTTGTGTGGATTAATATCTGACAGTGAGGGTTTTTTTAGTACAATAGAGTCACTGTCCACACAATGTTACTGGAAAAGGGAGTTAATTTACTTACAAGGCAAGGATCTCAGAGATCTTAATTGCACTATTTGAATAAGAAGACACAACAAAAATCTATCAGTGGACTGAAGAGACTGAAGAAAAAAGAATCTTTACTTTTTCATCAATTACCTCTTTTCATTACTTTTGGCATGTATTCCTAAAAGGTACATTAAACAATTGTTTGTCAGGACTGTTGATGATATGGATTTGTGTCATATGTTTTAAAAAGACCTGAGTGGAAGCAATAAAATCTTTCTTTCTTAGAAAAGACAGGTGCAAATAGTTCCAATAAAATGTCTACCAAGGAGAACCATTAATCAACCAAGTTATTTGCCCTGATGGTTACTTTCCTTAAACTGACACAATCTTTTTGAAAAAAGAAAAATACATAATATTATTTCTTAGATTAACTAAGTTAATACAAGCATTTTTTCACTGATCTGACCCCTTGTCACATCAACCAGAATAAAAGCAAACGTGTTCTTTATTTTATTTGCCGGTATCACTAGAGAGAAGAATGTGGTTTTTGCTTGAAGCAAAGTTGCTTTTTGCATCCTGAGACGGTCCCACTGCAAGAAAGAGAAGTGAAAACTGTTTTGAAAATATGCAAAGATTGCATGAGTTGTATATTGTTTCCCCCACTCAGAATGCAGAATAATAGACTAATCTTGGCAGATATTTTAATAACGACTGAAAAATACATGAGGATTACACATGTTTTTTTTTCTTAATAAACACAGTGATCCTATGAAATTGCTTTCTTTGCTTACACAGGTTCTCTTAGTCTAAAATTAAGATTTGTTTGAGGGAGATGTATCAGTCATTTGACTTGATTGTGCTTATGTATTAACAGTCTAATCAATAATTGATTGAAAAATTACTGAGCCAGTTTGAGTCAGTATTTGTAATTTAATAAACTTTATACAATGGATAAATCCTTAGGGGTCTTTAAATAGAGCAATAAAATGCTAGAAAAAACTGCATACTGTTGTTTTTAAGTGGTTTAGAATTACACAAATAATGATGGAAATTAATGAAGTAACTAGTATAGTCACTGACTGTTTTCTTTGAACCCTAAGGGTGTCAAGCAATTCCTTCGTCGTTAAACACTCTTTCCCTGAAATGCCTTACACAAGGATGTTTGGTTAAAATCTATTCTTCCTGATGATGAACATCATTAGCACAAGTTTCTGTACCTCATATTTTACACCTTTCCTGGTTGTCAGAAGCTTTTTGTCTTTTGTTACCTGGTTTTTGTTATGTAACGTTCCAAAGATAAGTGCTCCGTGTGTCTTTGACTTACGTAAGTTATTGTGACATTGCCCATCTTGTTGATTGGGTTCAATTTAAAAATGTGCTGCTTTTTGCTTGGAAGAGTTGAGTCACTGCCCCAACAATTTTTCTGGATAAGTGACTTTCTTTCAACCATTAAAAGAAGATCTAAAGCTAAAGCATTGAGCTTGAAGAATAATTTTGTACTATTTAAATTAGACTGAATAAATAAACATGTTACAATACAATGTATATTTTTGTCAACCTGATCGATTTATATAAATGTATTTGATCTGCTATATAGACAAAATCAGCAAAAATCCAAATATTACTGTCGTTTTTAATTTGAAAGATTCAACACAAAAACCCAGTTAACCCGTTCAAAGTTTAGGTCCTATCATTTATTTATTCATTTTGATGTTGCACTTCAATGCAAACTGCGCTGAATTTTAAAGAACTTGTCTCATGAGAACAAAAAACAAACAAAATAGAAGTTATACAGGTCTATCTTAATCGAAACATCATATTTTTCTGGAACATATCAACTAACACAATTAGTGACCAAACCAAATGAAAAATAGAAAATGCCAGCCAGTGTAATCTTATATTTGCATATTGTTTTACTGATCAGTTTCTTCCAGTTTTGTGGACAAAGAGAGAGGGAGAGACAAGCATATACAATACAGTAGAAATAAAAAAAGCTTGTCATTTCTTTTTCTAAGCAAAATCAAAGTAGAACTTGTCCAAATCCAGAGCCCTGATGAAGCTCCTTATAAAACTCTGAATGCATCAGTATTTTCTATCTAGAAACATTAGAGTATGGTCAAAATGAAATAATAAAAAGAGAGTCACCAGTGATAGTACTAATCTATGTATAAGAAATGCACCAGAGATTCATTTCTCAAACTGTGCATACAGGTAATTCTGTTGCTTTTAGCTGTGTTAAAAATTTCACAAATTATGATAGAAGCATCTTCTACAGGAAGTAAACCTTCTTGTTTAAACACTAATTCCCTTTTTTGTTTAAACATGTTCTCCCTGGTGATGAAGCTCTCTAATAAAGTTTCTGTACCTCTGTCAAATGTTTTTGACATGAATCCATCAAATGTTGCTTCCTCTCAGGACCTGAGAGGAAGCAACAAAATCTTATTTTCTTAGAAATGACAGGCCAAAAAGTTCCAATAAAATTTCTTCCAAGGAGAACCATTAATTAAGTTTAGTTACCTTGATGGTTCCTTCCCTCCTCTATAGTCAAAAAGCCATACATTTTACTGGACAACCTGTGTTGTCTGTAATATTTAGCTGTGTTAAAATTACACAAATAATCATAAAAGCATTTTCTAAAGACCTTAAGGGAGTAACCCTTCTTCTTTCAACATTAATTCTATGCAGAAATGTAGGGGTTAACTAGTAAGGTCACTGACTATCTTTGTTAAAACCTAAGGGCAAAAAGAAAATTGCTCATACCTTCTTGTTTAAGTAGTTTTTCCTCGAAAAACCAAGAACAATGGTATATTGTTTAAACCTTTTTTCTGGTGAAGAACCTTATTAATACGTGATTCTATGGCTATCTTTTTACTGCCTTTTTGATCATTACAAGTTTTAGTTTCCTTTTTCAAGACTTACAAATGAAAATTCCAAGGGTATTTGTTCAATGCGTCCTTCACATATGATATGTGACATATGAGATAATGTCAGCGACGTTGTATATACAGACTTGAGTAATGCCTCAGTGTTGTAATCAGCTTTGTCTTTCTGTTTCTGTGGTTTGACATCTAACAATAAGTTTCACTTTTTTAGTACAATAGAGTCACTGTCCACATGATGTTACTGGAAAAGTGAGTTCATTCACTTACAAGCCAAGGATCTCAGAGATTTTTATAGCACTTTTTGAATAAGAAAACACAACAAAGACATACCCATGGAAAAAGACAGTACAGCAGAAGACTCTTTTTCATCAAATATCTGTTTTCATTGCTTTGGCGTGTATTCCTAAAAGATATATTTTAAAAATGGATATATTGTTTGATAGCATAGCATTAATCTTTGACAAGTAATTCACCACAAGATACAATTAAACAAATGAGGCTGTTTGTATTAATAGGAACTTCTTTTTTTTTAGATGTAATAGGATGCATTTTGGTCAATATAGTCACTGCCAACTCAAAAATGTTGCTCTTCTGAACAACAATTTTTCACTTCACTCCAGAAGTAGGCAATTGTTACTTACAATTACTTACTCCAGAAGTAATTGTTTAAAAAATTTGCTTTATTGCTCTTGTTTTGCCTTTGTGTGTATCTTCATGCTTCCACAGGCCTTTCACTTTCTCGTACACGTGAATCTCCGTACTGTGGGACAAGGAAAACAGGTGCAATCCACACATCTGTTTGAAAAAAAAAGTTAATTAAGTTAATCTAAAGAATACATTAAGTCTCTTTCCCTTTGATATCACTGGGATGGTGACTCACTGTTGAGAAAAAAACAACAACTCATTGTCAGAAGTGATTCAAGACAGCATGAATAACAAAGTGCATCTTCCCAGTGAGGAATTTACGTTAATCTGAAAGTTTGTGACATGAACATTATCTTATGTAAGTGCAAGTCATGTGGAACAACTGCTGTTGGCATGTTACTTTGTAAAGCAGATAACAAAGATAAACAACTTGTGACAATCAAACAAGCAATAAAAACAGAGTGACAGACTCCAGGAAGAATTGGTTCAAACAACACCTCATTGTTCAGGGTATTTCAAGGAAACACAGATTTAACGAGAAGACAACCACATGATCATCAACCACATGATTTCCCCGCTGCTGTCAGACTGTTGAACAGTTGATCTCTAAACTGGACTCTGCATCACACATGCACACGACCCAAAGCTCATGACCATAGATGAGGGTAGGAACGTAAATCGAGAGCTTCGCCTTTTGGCTCAGCTCTCTCTTCACCACAGCGGACCGGTACAGCGCCCGCTTCACAGCAGACGCTGCACCAATCCGCCTGTTGATCTCCCGCTCCATCTTCCCCTCATTCGTGAACAAGACCCCAAGATACTTGAACTCCTCCACTAGGGGCAGCACATCCTCCCCAACCCTGAGAAGGCACTCTACCCTTTTCCGGCTCATGACCATGGTCCGGATTTGGAGGCACTGATTCTCCTTCCCTGCCACTTCACACTCAGCTGCAAACCACTCAAGTGAGAGCTGCACATGCCCTGATGAAGCCAATAGGACCACGTCGTCCACAAATAGCAGAGACGCAATCTTAAGTCCACCAAAACGTATCCCCTCAATACCTCTGTCCATAAAAGTTATGAACAGAATCGTTGACAAAGGGCAACCTTGGCGAAGCCCAACTCTCACCAGAAACGAGTCAGACTTACTGCCGGCAATGCGGACCAAGCTCTGACATCGGAAAATGCATTTAAAAAGGGTTACCAGGCTGGTAACCCTTTTTCAATGCATTTTCATTAACTATCCATTTGTTGGATAACTGGTGTAAGTCCATAGCCCTGTGGGAATACAATTTAACTTTGACACGTGTTAAAGACACAGAGCAAATGAACAAACTGCAATGAATGATTTAACTCCCCTTTAGGATAAAGAAAGTAGTTTTGAATTGACATGAATATAATTCATATAGAAGTACAAAAATTAAAATAACACAAAATTAGGTTTTTGCTCACCTTATGAGGTGTAAGCTTACACATTATATATAATGCTAGAGATAGATTGTTTTCTTTCAATTCATGAGATCTTACATGGAAATTTCCACACAAAAAAACATTACTGCTAAAAGATGGGAGAGCACAAGGCTCGAAACAGATATGCGTCTTTTTGTTAAAAAGGGTTTTGAACATGTTGAAAATGGTGGAAGGTCGTATTGCTGCATCAGCCCAAAGAACAATAATTACATGTTTTATTACAAAAATCTTTATTTGCAGGGTGTTTTTGCTCCCAAGGCCTGCGTCCTTGTATTATCCAATTTTCCTGGAATTGCGTTTAGAGAAATTAATCAAAAACACTTACTATATGAGCTTAATCTAAATGTTTGAGGAGATAAACACACCACCTCTACTTTCTTTTACTGTTTCGGATTTTGCTTCATATAAAATATTGTGGCTTAAACTAAGAATGCTGAGGTTTTTATCATAATTTCTTCATAAGTAAAAGTTTGTTGGGTAATGGCTCCCCAATGTACATGTCAGTAAAGACTATATTAGACTGAGGCATAGGAAAGAGTAGATGAGTAAAATGTGTTATTTCTTGTGTCAGAATGTTTTATTTAACAATACTAAAGAAAACGTGTAAAACATTGTAAAAGAATGACGAATACCCAAATGACTGGCTAGAAACTAAATCTAAAATGAAACAAAAACGTGTTATAAATGATTAAAGATCAGGAAAATCAAATTGAAACAATTACATTGTTGTTGTCATGTTAAGGGGAATGAAGGTTTGTTGTGAATTAATGTTTGCTTTAGGTTCTGCGCGACTAAATTCTGTGTGACAGTTCAGGCACCGAGTAAATGCTTAGAAGAAATCAATGCATGGATGTGCCAAAATTTTCTTCAATTGAATAAAAACGAAACTGAGGCAATAATCTTTAGATCAATAGAGGAGAGATCAAAAGTTAGCACACAGCTTCAGCTAGGAACCACTGATCAGGCCTGAAATCTGGGTGTAGTGATGGACTCAGACCTGAACCTCCAAAAGCATCTAAAGACAGTTACAAGGTCAGCTTTCTATCACCTGAAGAACATTTCCAGAAATTAAAGGACTAATGTGTCAGCATGATCCGCAAAAACTAATCCATTTGTTTAAAAACTAATCCATTCGTTTAAAAACACATTTGTTTAGGATTGACTTTGACTGCTCTAGTTAAACTGTTCTACAGAATCATCACTAGTTCAACTTTTTTAGTCCAACTGTTTTTAATGTTCTATTTTGTTTCTACATTTTATTCCTACTTGCTTTTATTATGTTTTATTTTCCTATATTTTAATCATGTAAAGCACTTTGCATTGTCTCTGTACTGAATGTGCCATACAAATAAACCTGCCTTGCCTTGCCTAAATAGTTTAAAGATGAGGAATGTGAGCAGATCGCATGAACAACATCACTATTGTTCTGGCTTGAGCTAATTTACGGGAAATGGAAGAGCTCTGAGGCCTCTCCAGAGGTGGTACTACAGTTTATGGGGATCCTAAGGAAAATGCAATTTGGCACCTAAATTCTTTATGGGCCACTAAATTCTGCATAAGGACCTGACATTCAGTCCATCACCTGCCAATCACCACAGCACAAAAAAAAAAAACATTTTAAAATTGCCCAAGCTTGATTGTTTGAATGTTTTCAATGTAAAAACTAAATGTCATGCTTTACTAGCACGCCCAGAGTTTAAACTCTATGAATAACGAGGCGGAGAATGGAAGAAGGGAGTCAGGTAATTTCTTTGTATTTACAAACTAACACTGACATTTGTCACATTAAAAAAAAATATCAACATATGACATAAAATTTTTATTACAAATAAAAATCATATTTTTTGTTATTTTTAAACTCTAAATAAATTTCTAACTGTTAAACTTGGAATAAAGGCTAATTTATAACCATAGTTGCTGATTTGAATTGTTTTTATGTCTGTGGCCTTTGAGAGAAGTCTAGTGCTCTCAGGGGACCTTTTGTGTCTTGGGGTCCCTAAATATTTCCACCAGTTCTTAACAGGGGCTCATCCTGGAGTGAACCACCAGTAGATCTGCAGTCTGAGATACTGTTGTATCATTCATGAATGATTTGTTCAAAGGTACAAAACATTTCAGTGAACAAACTAAACCAAGTCACTAATTCATTAATTTCTCACTTTTGTTGAGGAGGAGGTCAGCGCGGTTGCCAGTCGGTACTGGAACATCCATTTTTTGTTTTGCACTCATGAATCTGAACAAAGCTCTGACTACCATGAGTGATTCATTCTACTGTTTCCTCTTGCAGGGGCTCTTCAGTTCCACTTTGCTCTCAATGAAGACATTTTAAATATGAATATAGACAAAAGGAAACAAATCTTTTTTGTAATGTATATTTTATCTATGAATGAATACAGTGTTTATACGACAGAGGAAGACGAGATTGCATTGCAATGCAAATATAAATGGCATCAACCTGGGCTATCTGACTGTTAAGTGTTCAGAGTGACAGCCTGGGGTAAGAAACTGTCTGGAGGCTGCTTTTAGCAAATAGTGCTCTGTAGCACCGGTCTGAATGATAAAACTCTAAACAGTTTGTGTGAAGGATGTGTTGGGTCTGCAGAGATGTGAACTGCCATCCTAGACTCGTGCAATTCCTGAATGGAGGGAAGGTCAGCCCCGATGATCCTCACTGAGGCTTAGATATTCGCTGCAGTCTGGACCTGCCCTGTTTTGTGGGTGAGCCAAATCACACAGTGGGGTTTCTAAGAGGGATTCAACGTAGAGTGTTGTTGAGGATGGTGAGGGAAGGCAGTGTGAGGGGTGTTCTGCAGAGGTTCCACCATCATCTCCACTGTTTTGAGTGAGTTATGCTTGAGGCCATTCTGATCACCTCCTGTCTGTATGCAGACATTGTCCCTGTCCTGGATCAGACCAATGACGGTGGTATCATCTGCAAACTTCAGGAGTTTCACAGATGGGTCCACTGATGTGTTGTCATCTGTGTACAGAGACGAGAAGAGTGGGGAGATAACACCCCTGGGGGGCTGCCTGAGTGAATTTTAAATCATAAGTCTTCTTATGCTTTATCCAATGGCCATACATTCTTCTACATAGAGGTCTTTGAAATATTGCAATCAAATTCCCTCAAACTGTGCATACAAGTAAATCTGTTATTTTTTAGCTTTGTTAAAATTACAAAAAATATTGATCTCTTCATCTTCTATAGACCCTAAGGGAGTAAACCTTCTTGATTAAACACTAAATCCCTGTTTTGTTTAAACCTGTTGTACCTGGAGGTGAAACTCTCTAATACAAGTTTATGTACCTTTGTTTTTACTGCATGTTTGATCATCACAAGTTATAGTTTCATGTCTTCATGACATATGAATCAAAATTCCAAGGATATTTATTCAAAGTTTTCTTTCACATAGTCATACGATGATGTCAATGGGATTTAACATTTAAACCTCGTTATTATTCTCAGTGTGGTAATCTGCTTTGTATAACAAGTTGTGCATGTTTGTTCATCACAAGTTTTAGTTTCATGTTTCATTATTCTTACTGTGGTAATCTGCTTTGTCTTACTTATTGTGTGGATTAATATCTGACAGTGAGTATTTTTTAGTACAATAGAGTCACTGTCCACACAATGTTACTGGAAAAGGGAGTTAATTTACTTACAAGGCAAGGATCTCAGAGACCTTAATTGCACTATTTGAATAAGAAGACACAACAAAAATCTATCAATGGAATGAAGAGACTGAAGAAAAAAGAATATTCTCTTTTCATCAAGGATTTGTGTCATATGTTTTAAAAAGACCTGAGTGCAAGCAACAAAATCTTTCTCTCTTAGAAAAGACAGGTGCAAATAGTTCCAATAAAATGTCTACCAAGGAGAACCATTAATCAACCAAGTTATTTGCCCCGATGGTTACTTTCCTTAAACTGACACAATCTTTTTGAAAAAAAGAAAAATACATAATATTATTTCTTAGATCAACTAAGTTAATACAAGCATTTTACACTGATCTGACCCCTTGTCACATCAACCAGAATAAAAGCAAACTTGTTCTTTATTTTATCTGCCGGTATCACTAGAGAGAAGAATGTGGTTTTTGCTTGAAGCAAAGTTGCTTTTTTGCATCCTGAGACGGACCCACTGCAAGAAAGAGAAGTGAAAACTGTTTTGAAAATATGCCAAAATTGCATCAGTTGTATATTGTTTCCCCGACTCAGAATGCATAGTAACAGATTGATTTTGGTATGTTTTAGTATAACGACTGAAAAACATGTGAGGATTACACATATTTTTTTTCTCTTAATAAACAGAATCATCCTATGAAATTGCTTTCTTTGCTTACACAGGTTCTCTTAGTCTAAAATTAAGATTTGTTTGAGGGAGATGTATCAGTCATTTGACTTGATTGTGCTTATGTATTAACGTCTAATCAATAATTGATTGAAAAATTACTGAGCCAGTTTGAGTCAGTATTTGTAATTTATTAAACTTTATACAATGGATAAATCGTTAGGGATCTTTAAATAGAGCAATAAAATGCTAAAAAAAACTGCATACTGTTGTTTTTAAGTGGTTTAGAATTACACAAATAATCATAGAAATTAATGAAGTAACTAGTATAGTCACTGACTGTTTTCTTTGATCCCTAAGGGTGTCAAGCAATTCCTTCGTCGTTAAACACTCTTTCCCTGAAATGCCTTACACAAGGATGTTTGGTTAAAATATATTCTTCCTGATGATGAACTTCATTAGCACAAGTTTCTATACCTCATATTTTACACCGTTCCTGGTTGTCAGAAGCTTTTTGTCTTTTGTTACCTGGTTTTTGTTATGTAACGTTCCAAAGATAAGTGCTCCGTGTGTCTTTGACTTACGTAAGTTATTGTGACATTGCCCATCTTGTTGATTGGGTTCACTTTTCACAATGTGCTGCTATTTGCTTGGAAGAGTTGAGTCACTGCCCCAACAATGTTTCTGGATAAGTGACTTTCTTTCAACCATTAAAATACATTCTAAAGCTAAAGCATTGAGCGTGAAAAATAATTTAGTACTATTTAAATTAGACTGAATAAATAAACATGTTACAATACAATGTATATTTTTGTCAACCTGATTGAATTACATAAATGTATTTGATCTGCTTTATATATCAAAACAACAAAAATCCAAATATTACTGTCTTTTTTAATTTTAAAGATTCAACTGTTATAACACAAAACCCAGTTAACCCGTTCAAAGTTTAGGTCCCTTCATTTATTTATTCATTTTCATGTTGTACTTCAACGCAAACTGTACTGAATTTTAAAGAAATTGTCTCATGAGAACAAAAAACAAACAAAAAATAAGTTATACAGGTCTATCTTAATTGAAACATCATATATTTCTGGAACATATCAACTAACATAATTGGTGACCAAAACCAAATGAAAAATAGAAAATACCAGTAATGGTGATCTTAAATTTGCATATTGTTTTACTGATCAGTTTCTTCCAGTTTTGTGGACAAAGAGAGTAAGAGAGAGGGAGAGACAAGCATATACAATACAGTAGAAATAAAAAAGCATGTAATTTCTTTTTCTAAGCAAAATCAAAGTAGAACTTGTTCAAATTCAGAGCCCTGAGGAAGCTCCTTAAAAAACTCTGAATGCATCAGTATTTTCTATCTAGAAACGTTATTGTATGGTAAAAATAAAATGATAAAAAATAAAATACAGATTCACCAGTGATAGTACTAATCTATGTATAAGAAGTGCATCAGAGATGTGAATTGATTGTGATGGTTAAATGTTGTTGTAAATGAATGGATTTTAAAATACTGAGTGAATTTTGAGTCAGAAGTTTTCATCTTCTTATGCTTTATACAATGACCATACTTTCTTCTACATAGAGGTCTTTGAAATATTGCAATCTAATTTCCCCAAACTGTGCATACAGGTAGATCTGTTATTTTTAGTTGTGTTAAAATTACACAAATAATGATAAAAGCATCTTCTATAGACCCTAAGGGAGTAAACCTTGTTTAAACACTAATTCCCTGTTTTGTTTAAACCTGTTCTCCCTGGAGATCAAGCTCTCTAATACAAGTTTCTGTACCTCTGTTTTTACTGCATGTTTGTTCATCACAAGTTTTAGTTTCATGTTTCATTATTCTTACTGTGGTAATCTGCTTTATCTTACTTATTGTGTGGATTAATATCTGACAGTGAGAGTTTTTTTATAGTGTCACTGTCCACACAATGTTACTGGAAAAGGGAGTTCATTTACTTACAAGGCAAGGATCTCAGAGATCTTAATTGCACTATTTGAATAAGAAGACTCAACAAAGGTGTATCAGTGGACTGAAGAGACTGAAGAAAAAAGAATATTCTCTTTTTCATCAATTACCTCTTTTCATTGTTTTTGGCATGTATTCCTAAAAGGTACATTAAACAATTGTTTGTCAGGACTGTTGATGATAAGGATTTGTGTCATATGTTTTAAAAAGACCTCAGTGGAAGCAATAAAATCTTTCTTTCTTAGAAAAGACAGGTGCAAATAACTCCAATAAAATGTCTACCAAGGAGAACCATTAATCAACCAAGTTATTTGCCCTGATGGTTACTTTCCTTAAACTGACACAATCTTTTTGAAAAAAGAAAAACACATAATATTATTTCTTAGATAAACTAAGTTAATACAAGTTTTTTACACTGATCTGACCCCTTGTCACATCAACCAGAATAAAAGCAAACTTGTTCTTTATTTTTTTTTGCCGGTATCACTCGAGAGAAGAATGTGGTTTTTGCTTGAAGCAAAGTTGCTTTTTGCATCCTGAGACGGACCCACTGCAAGAAAGAGAAGTGAAAACTGTTTTGAAAATATGCAAAGATTGCATGAGTTGTATATTGTTTCCCCCAATCAGAATGCAGAGAAATAGACTAATCTTGGCAGATATTTGAATAATGACTGAAAAATATGCGAGGATTATGCATAATTTTTTCTCCTAATAAACAGAGTCATCCTATGAAATTGCTTTCTTTGCTTACACAGGTTCTCTTAGTCTAAAATTAAGATTTGTTTGAGGGAGATGTATCAGTCATTTGACTTGATTGTGCTTATGTATTAACGTCTAATCAATAACTGATAGAAAACACACTGAGCCAGTCTGAGTCAGTATTTGTAATTTATTAAACTTAATACAATGGATAAATCCTTAGACATCTTTAAATAGACCAATAAAATGCTAAAGAAAACTGCATACTGTTGTTTTTAAGTGATTTAGAATTACACAAATAATCATAGAAATTAATGAAGTAACTAGTATAGTCACTGACTGTTTTCTTTGAACCCTAAGGGTGTCAAGCAATTCCTTCGTCGTTAAACACTCTTTCCCTGAAATGCCTTACACAAGGATGTTTGGTTAAAATCTATTCTTCCTGATGATGAACTTCATTAGCACAAGTTTCTGTACCTCATATTTTACACCGTTCCTGGTTGTCAGAAGCTTTTTGTCTTTTGTTACCTGGTTTTTGTTATGTAACGTTCCAAAGATAAGTGCTCCATGTGTTTTTGACTTACGTAAGTTATTGTGACAATGCCCATCTTGTTGAGTGGGTTCACTTTTAAAAATGTGCTGCTTTAATTGCTTGGAAGAGTTGAGTCACTGCCCCAACAATGTTTCTGGATAAGTGACTTTCTTTCAACCATTAAAAGAAGATCTAAAGCTAAAGCATTGAGCTTGAAGAATAATTTTGTACTATTTAAATTAGACTGAATAAATAAACATGTTACAATACAATGTATATTTTTGTCAACCTGATCGATTTATATAAATGTATTTGATCTGCTATATAGACAAAATCAGCAAAAATCCAAATATTACTGTCGTTTTTAATTTGAAAGATTCAATACAAAAACCCAGTTAACCCGTTCAAAGTTTAGGTCCCATCCTTTATTTATTCATTTTCATGTTGCACTTCAATGCAAACTGCACTGAATTTTAAAGAAATTGTCTCATGAGAACAAAAAACTAACAAAATAGAAGTTATACAGGTCTATCTTAATCGAAACACCATATTTTTCTGGAACATATCAACTAACACAATTAGTGACCAAAACCAAATGAAAAATAGAAAATACCAGCCAATGTGATCTTATATTTGTATATTGTTTTACTGATCAGTTTCTTCCAGTTTTGTGGACAAAGAGAGTAAGAGAGAGGGAGAGACAAGCATATACAATACAGTAGAAATAAAAAAGCATGTCATTTCTTTTTCTAAGCAAAATGAAAGTAGAACTTGTCCAAATCCAGAGCCCTGAGGAAGCACCTTGAAAAACTCTGAATGCATCAGTATTTTCTATCTAGAAACGTTAGAGTATGGTAAAAATGAAATAATAAAAAATAAAATACAGATTCACCAGTGATAGTACTAATCTATGTATAAGAAGAGCATCAGAGATGTGAATTGACTGTGATGATTAAATGTTGTTGTAAATGAATGGATTTTAAAATACTGAGTGAATTTTGAGTCAGAAGTTTTCCTCTTCTTATGCTTTATACAATGGCCATACATTCTTCTACATAGAGGTTTTTAAAATATTGCAATCAAATTTCCCCAAAGTGTGCATACAGGTAGATCTGTTATTTTTAGTTGTGTTAAAATTACACAAATAATGATAAAAGCATATTCTATAGACCCTAAGGGAGTAAACCTTGTTGTTTAAACACTAATTCCCTGTTTTGTTTAAACCTGTTCTCCCTGGAGATGAAGCTCTCTAATACAAGTTTCTGTACCTCTGTTTTTACTGCATGTTTGTTCATCACAAGTTTTAGTTTCATGTCTTAATGACATATGAATCAAAATTCCAAGGATATAAATTCAACGTGTTCTTTCACATAGTCATACGATGATGTCAATGGGATTTAACATTTAAACCTCGTTATTATTCTTAGTGTGGTAATCTGCTTTGTATAACTTGTTGTGTGGATTAATATCTGACAGTGAGTTTTTTTAGTACAATAGAGTTACTGTCCACACAATGTTACTGGAAAAGGGAGTTAATTTACTTAAAAGGCAAGGATCTCAGAGATCTTAATTGCACTATTTGAATAAGAACACACAACAAAAATCTATCAGTGGACTGAAGAGACTGAAGAAAAAAGAATATTCGCTTTTTCATCAATTACCTCTTTTCATTACTTTTGGCATGTATTCCTAAAAGGTACATTAAACAATTAAATACATTGTTAAGTTAGCATGAATCCCTTGCTGTAACACAGCCTTTGTTAATTGGCTTCTGCTTCCTTTTTGTAAAATGACATTTGATAATAATCTTTATTTTGTATTGTTTTAGTGTGTAGAAGAGTCACATTCAGGATGATAAATAAACCTTGGGTAAAGGTTTGTCAGGACTGTTGATGGTTAGGATTCATGTCATATGTTTTAAAAAGACCTGAGAGGAAGAAACAAAATCTTATTTTCTTAGAAATGACAGACCCAAAAAGTTCCAATAAAATTTCTTCCAAGGAGAACCACTAATTAAGTTATTTACCTTGATGGTTACTTCCCTCCTCTATAGTCAGAAAGCCATACATTTTACCGGACAACCTTTGTTGTCTGTAATATTTAGCTGTGTTAAAATTACACAAATAATCATAAAAGCATTTTCTATAGAACTTAAGGGTGTAACCCTTCTTGTTTCAACACTAATTCTGTGTAGAAATGTAGGGCTTAACTAGTAAGGTCACTGACTATCTTTGTTAAAACCTAAGGGCAAATAGAAAATTGCTCATACCTTCTTGTTTAAGTGTTTTTTTCCGAAAAACCAAGAACAATGGTATATTGTTTGAACCTGTTTTCTAGTGAAGAACCTCATTAATACGTGATTCTATGGCTATCTTTTTACTGCCTTTTTGATCATTACAAGTTTTAGTTTCCTTTTTCAAGACTTACAAATGAAAATTCCAAGGGTATTTGTTCAATGCGTCCTTCACATATGATATGTGACATATGAGATAATGTCAGTGACGTTGTATATACAGACTTGAGTATTTCCTCAGTGTTGTAATCGGCTTTGTCTTTCTGTTTCTGTGGTTTGACATCTAACAATGAGTTTTACTTTTTTAGTACAATAGTCACTGTCCACATGATGTTACTGGAAAAGTGAGTTCATTCACTTACAAGCCAAGGATCTCAGAGATTTTTATAGCACATTTTGAATAAGAAAACACAACAAAGGCGTACCCATGGAAAAAGACAGTACAGCAGAAGACTCTTTTTCATCAAATATCTGTTTTCATTGCTTTTGGCGTGTATTCCTAAAAGATAAATTTTAAAAATGGATATATTGTTTGATAGCAAAGCATTAATCTTTGACAGTAACACATCTTCTCTTAATTGACTTCTGCCTTCATTGTAAAATGACATTTTAGAATATTCTGTTCTTTTAACGTTGATCAGTCACATTCAGGATGATAAAAAACTCAAGCATCGTAAAACCAATTTCTCAGCACCATTGATGGTAAGGGTTTATGTCGTATATTAAAGAAGGCCTGAATGGAAGCTACAAAGAATCTATTTGATTTTCGCTATGGGCGCAACACTGTCTCAATGGGTTAATGGGTTGGTAATTGTACAGAAGCTGCGCAGAGGTTTGTTTAACTAAGACTCCGCTTCCTAATTTGAACCCTGGAGAACTACTGAATTCAGCCAGATTCATAAAAAGAAGAGCTGCTCTTTCCAAAGTGGGATGAATGCTTTTTCTCAGGACCACGGGTACGATGGTTTTTGTTTGGGGGCTCGGGCCATGTCAATCACTGTCGACTCCTGGCTGGTGGCTTATGGTTCACAGGGATGTTCCGGGCCAGCAGTGGACTACAATGACCTAACTGAGCCCTTACGGGGTTCCTGCTCCCTAGATCTACCAGGGTCAAACTTGCTAGTTCATTGTCTGTCCGGGGCTGCTGCAGCCTCCCAGAGCGTAGACTTCCTGTCTCTTGGAATAGATTGGTATGAGTTTTCTACTCCTCTCTCCACATTATCATCAGCAACAAACACAATATGAACATGTATATTAATATTGTATTTTAAAGTCCTAATATCCTAAATCTAAGATACTTCTCAGAGAAAATGGCTGCCAGTATTCTCATATCTGTACTATGTGAACAAGCCTGCCTATTTTCTCATAATGTGCCCCATGTGCTCCCATCTTTGCCTCAACACTTTGAGAAAATTACTTCTCTTCATGCAAGTACATTGCTGGAGGATGTTGCAGCTATATATAATCAATTCAGCTCTTAGAGAGTTTTCCCACAAGATATGTGTGTCAAGACTCAGCAATAAAAGCAGATAAAAACATATATGTTTTATTTTTATTTTGAATACATGTTTTTTTTTTCTAGCTTATACGATTTCCAAGATAAAAGGTATGAAAGTCTGAGATTATACATCTTAAAAATAGTCTTAGCTTTCATTGCTAAATTTGGACTTTTGTGTTGTTGTCTTGTTTGCTATGGTATAGCTACAAAATATTTTGCAGTATTTTAACCATAGCAGATTTATTCACATATAAAACCTGAACATTAATGTATTTAGTGATCTAACAAAGTTTATATATTGTTTAAGAGTTAACATTGTGTTATGGGAGTTCTGAACAGATAACTGACTTCCCTGAGTTACTGAAGAAGGAGGCGGTCGAGTGGATACAGTTCCAGCACCTTTATTGAGAAACAGAGCAGAGATCACATAGATGGAAAGTAATCGCACCCCACGGTCCCGCTGCAGTCTGCGTCTGCCCTGTATCTGCCTGCCTCGCTTTTCGGGCTTCCCCTAATACTGCACCATGGCCTTGGTTTCAGATATAACAAAGACAGTCTATCATAGACAATAATCATTCTACGCAGCATTCAGCCTTGCACTCGGCAAACAGTGGAACTTATACACAGACATCAGGTCTCCATCAGGGACATCAGGGGAACCCCAGAAAACGCTACCCCCCCAGGGGTAGTAAAAACTGGCAAGGCCCCCCTCCCAGGGAGATCTGCTCTCGGCCAATCTGAGCCTGAAAACCCTGTATTGAATCTAAGTGTTAACATTACCAGCTAATATTAAAGGATCTTTAGAGCCAATCCGATCCTGGTTCTTCCTATATCAAATCAAAAGGTGCATAAACCATAGATCTTTGTGTGTCTGAAACCAACAGTTTCCATTTTTTCATAAACCCATATTGATCAATATGATGTAACATTAAAGTGTAGATCTCATAACACAAAAAAATCAAACATGTGAGTCAGTGGAACAGAGCAGTTAAACAAACAGCAACACAATATGAGAAGAGTCCAAAATGTCAAGAACGCAGAGTTAAGAAAGCCTTTCCGTTATATCATGGCAAAAAAACAAGCATCAACACACACATAAGAAGATAAATTAGTTCATTTTTTTATTGACAGTTGATTTTTTTGCAAACATATACATATTTTTTATTCAAAAACAGAAGAAAAAATGTCAAGTATCTTTTATTTAGTTGGGTTTTTTATATACATAGCTCAACATCATTTGGAGTAACAGTGCAGAACAACTCCACCCAAGATTTCATTGCAAATAGCTCTAAACTCACACAAGGTCACATAGAAACTGAAAGAGCAGAACTTGTGAAGCAGTTGAACTTGTTTGAACAGAATGAGAGTGAAACCTCCCAAGAAGCTGATAGCCTTATCATGCCATAGTGCTTTTCACTCTGTCAAATATCTGTTGAACCTTTGCTGCAGGAACACACCCCTCCCTGACAATGCTGATGACTCCTGTGGAGACAGTTTGAGTTAGCTATAAAACAATAACTGTTAGTATGCAACAAATAAATACGCAACTGCTGTGTGTTTTTACCTTCATCAATCCTCAGACAGCTGACCACAGTGGAAGCAACAACCTCATTTGAGTCACCATCACAAAGGACCCCCTGGATCTTGTGCCCTAATCGACTGCAGAGAATCAAAAGATTTTTCACACAATTAGAGCTCTGCTCGAGCTGCACTTTCAGTATTAAAGAAGCAAGTATAATTCACAGATTAAATAAATTATATAATCAAGTTGCAGATGAATCAAGTGAAGCCAGGTTTTGCATCAATAAATTGCATTTCTGTGTTTTGGAGGTTATTGCTTCTCATTTATTTTCAAAGAATAACACACTGAATCTATAGATACTACGTATATACTTTATAGTGGATATGACACCTAATCCAAGGCTAAATATTGTCATGTCGTGACTAAGCTGATGTGTAAAATGTCCCACAAATCAGGACAAATGTGTGAATGTTAGAGTACTGTATTAAAGACAAATACTTGAAATAAAATCTACTGGAAAACGACAAATGGAACAAAACTAAAGCTCCTGAAGTAAACCTTTCTATCAGATGGTAAATGTTGTGTAAAAAATATACATCTGCTTTGACATACAAAGCAAAACTTTCCATTGACAACATGAAAAAGAGTGTCTTACTTGATGACCATGCTGTGGTGGGTGCTGTCTGGTTCTCCGCTGGGATTGGCTGACGTGATAGCGAGGGGTCCAGTGAAGTTGCAAAGGTGGCAGGTCACTGTGTGGTCAGGGACACGGATCATGATGCTGTCCCTGGTGCCAACACGGTCATAAGCTGTTCCAACTCCTAGAAAATATATTTTTTAATTAATTATCAGTTATAACATAGTGATCATCTTGTTTCAGTTCCATCCCATCTGTCTACATCTTCTTATCTTAACAAAATTTTGTGAACAAGCTTCATTATAAGCTTGAATGTAAATCTTACCTAGTTGTAACAGCCAGTCTCCTTTGCTGACGATGCAGCTGATGCCTCCTGGATAAACATTCCTCATGAACTCCCACAGCAGAGGGCTAAAGGGAGGCTTGGCTGCCACCAGCTGTTCCACACTAGAAATGCAAATGCATATAGGCTTCTCTGCTGGTCGGTCCTGGAGGAAGATCATATTTCACAAGATGATGATGGCTTTTGTCTGAAATAAGCATGGTGAAAATCTATATAAAATTATTCTTAAAACATTTCTTACTTTGATGCTGTAGATTCTCTCTATCGCCTGGGGATTTTTGCAGGAGGCAGCCAGAGCGTACACAGTGTCTGTGGGAATACCGCACACTCCTCCCTCATCCAGAAGCCCAGCGATCTTTAAGAGGCCGCTGGTGAGGCGAGAGCTAGCCACCGGACAGGGCAGCTCCTCAGATAATTCTGATTTCATCTTTTCCTAAAACAAAAGATAATGCAGGGGATATGTTTAATAATTCATGTGTAGCTGAGGATTTTAAGAGGATCAAACATTTTGTCACTGGAGTGATTACCTTGATGAGTGAAGGCCCCATTGGCAACACTCTTTGTGAGAAGATGCAGTTTATCATTGAAGCCAAAGTGCCATATATGCATATGAGGGAGACCAGTGCAAGCATGGCAACTGTGAGGAAAAAAAGTGTCAAAATGTACATGAAATAAGGTGAAAAGATCCATCCAGACCCATGTATCTTATGGTATGTGGCTTTTGATAACTTACTTTCAAGCTCATATGGCAGCTTGTGTAAGGTGGAGAGAAGGAAGCAGACAAGAACCACCTCCATGAGTGTTGTTAGGAACAGAAGAACCAAGTTCCTATAAGCAGCTGTGAACAGTTAACAAAAATTATTAAAATATTCGAAACACAAATATCTACAGCTGAAAATGCACTAATAAAACTTACCAATCAACATAAGGAAAGCATTAATGACCAGGAAGGCGATGGCTCCTGCAGTAAAACCATAATCTGCCTCGGTTGAGAGCTGAAGCTGGTTACCTGGTGAAAAATGGCTTGAGATGAAATTCCTGTGTAAACTGCAACAAATGCTGCCATGCTGCTCATATATTGGCCTTGACATACCTGCAAATCTAAACCATGTCCATGTTGCCCAAACAGCCACATAGATGGAGGAGATGACTGAGCAGAAGCGCCCTCCTCCTGTCACTTGCAACCTGCTGACATAGGCCTGGATGATAGCTCCAGAGATCAGGACCCAGGGGATGGTCAGGTGCAGGAGGGAAGGGTTCACACTCATCTGTCTTGAATGTAGAGCTGACAGAGCTGCGACCCCATTTGAGAGATAGAACAGAGCATCTGAGGTCTGATCAGTTGGTGGCAGCACATCCTGATCTCCCTGTTTGGACCTACATCCCAAAGCCCTAGTCAGCTGCTCATAGGACACTGGTTGGGGTCCAACAGGTATAAGAGATTTCTCTGCAATGGTGTTGATGAGACGGGTGAAGGTGCCGTAGATAGAGACTGCAGTGAAGAGAGAACAAGCTACACCAAAGAAGATGTAATAACCCTGCAGGGGGATCTGAGGGACCGTGGAGACTGTGAGCAAGACAAAGAGCAAGTTATGGATCAACTCCAGGACGTCCATGTTCAGGCTCCCCACACAGAGCACCAAAGCTGCCGCCACAAAGAACCAGTCTCCTACCATTGCTTCCCTTCCAGAGACAACTTTACTGTCCTCCACTATTAAAACAGACACAACAAACTCATCCCAAGCTTTGATCAGCCAATATGTGGCATGGAACCCAAACTTTGTGGTGTGGTAGCAATCTTGGCGCAGATGGGCGTAGTAGCTGGAGAATAGCTGGGCAACTGAGATGATTGATACCCATACAACCCCTAAACCAAAGGATTTCATGTACCCAAAGCTATAGAAAGCAAAGATGAACGGAGCAATGGAGTCGCAGAAGAAGCCCAAAGCCATTGGTTCTGCATATTTTGTGTTCTTCTTCTTCTCCTGGCCTCCACTCTGAGCTTTTCCTGAGTTGGGGGTTCCTAGAAGAAGAACATTAAAGAGTGGGGTCCCAAAACCTTTCAAGGCTGGACGCTGAGTCAGACCTTTGATGAGAAGAGCAGCTGAGCCATAGATGGCAAACATCAAAATGAGCAACTCCAGAACCCCAGACACCACCAAAGCCCAGGAGTCTGCAGCTAAAGCCACTGCCTCAAAGATCAAAGTACCCGTGATGGCTCCAAAAACAAAAGGCATGATGTAGTTGACCGTGGCAGAGCAAAAAGCCAGAAGAAAAGATAGGAGGATGTAGGGGACCAGGCCAGCAATGGCTGACTCTTCTATGGAAAGAAATAAATAGGACTGTGTGGCATTATTATGAGATGTGTTGCTCATCATATTGTGGGAGGAATTGTTCATGATCTGATCTACTGTTGAGGCCATATTTGGATTTTCAGACAAGGCACCATAGTAGATTCTGGTTGCACCATAACTACCCCAAAGAGCAGCATAGCCAATGAAGGCAGTACCGCTCAAGTGGTCGTATTTGCGGAAGGAGAGAAGTCCAGCCACCAACTGGCATACACCACCTATCAGGATGAGATGTACGCCTGGAAAAAAAGGGTTGCAAAATAGGGGTAAGCTATCTTCCTGGACCTTTTAAATCTGTTTTCTTTTGTTATTCTATGTTTAATTTTACCTGCAAGAATGTTCTCTACTCCAACTGGAGCTTTGCCACTGTGAGCTTGACTGAAGTTCTGTAGAAGTACAAGGAATGCACTGATCCCATTCGACAACATGCCTAACACTCCTGGTTCCCCGTAGAAACTGGCAGGAAATCCATCTGATGCTGCCATTTTGGTTTCAGTGAGTGTATTTCTGATGACGTACATCACAGAGAATATATAAATGTTCGTAATTCTAGAAATCAAACACTGACCATTTGTTCTAGAGAATGCTGCACTGATTTAGTTATATGCCTTTCCATTAAGATTCTAAATTTAAGCTTTTTTTGCCCAGTAACTGGTTGCAAAATCACATCACAGAATAGATATATGGAAACTAATACCAGACGACTGTGGTATGATTAAACATATTAGCTCTTAAGCAACTAGTCTCTATGGGAAAACACAGTAGTAGGGTTTGTTTCATGCTGAGGGACCTCTGGTCTCAGCACTGGCTTCCAATAGAAACTGACTTGTCTGCTGTATTTGTCAGAGTTTGGTGACTCCATCTACACCAGCATTTTTGACATTTCAAACGTATGCTTTGATATTTCTTTTTTTGTCAAACTTCATTTAGAGATCTGCTATTTTTTCTACGCAGAACTTTATTATTATTATTATTATTAATAATAATAATAATAATAATAATAATAATAATAATAATAATAATAATACACAAATGTGCAATTTTTTTTTACAATTTTTAGACAATATTTTTGCACATTTTGTTTTGTAACATATAATCTTAACCAAAACTTTTCATTTAATTGGTGTAGAGATTTATTGCCACTCATGTAAACGTAATAAATCTTGTATATCTTTAAACAGCTCATTTATATGAGAAATAACTGAATAGTTAAAATATCCTTAACTCGACCAGTAGACAGTACAATGGGCTTTTTTTTTCTTACAAGTTACTACAGCTGTTTTGAATAAATGTAGCTTAACCACTCCTAGTCATAGTATGGTTGGATCCTCTCCAGAATATTTAAATATTGTCACATTATATGATCTCTGTCTATTCCAAGGTTTTAAGCCATAATTTCCTGCACAGGCATATTAATCTATTTGACCAATGACATATCTTAAGAGTACAACATAAAACAAAGCCTTACTTCGTCAGATGCTTCAAAGATTAAATGCTCAGCTCTCCTGATACACAGAAGCAAGGTGATCCAGTATAAGACTCTTCTAGTTGTAGGAGGAGTTCCAAACATACTTCTTTAGTTTTTTAACATCAGTTGAACCATTACATAATGTCCTGTCTTTTCAGATGTTTTAATGATGAGTAACAGCAGAATCTGGAACTTCCAACCTCCTTCCTTGTTCCTTTGAGGCAAGCTTTGGTACCTGGGCTATATAAAGTGACACCCTCAACATATATTAGAGCAGCATCATTCAGACACTCTGAGCTAACAGCACAGAGAAAGGGAAAGGCACTGAAGGGAAAACAGGGTTTCCAAGAGAAGAAAAGACAACGTGAAAAAACGCAGAAGGCATCATGTTCAAGCTGCAGGTAAAATATATTTATGTAATTAAAGAATCTCCTTACACATTTGCTACGATAACTGCATTTAAAGCCTTTTGATGAGCTTTAAAACATACTTCTCATATTTCAGCATAAACTGGCACTGCGACTAATACTGCTCAGCCGCTGACAGGAAAACCTTTTGTTACAATAATGCCATTGTCTTCCAAGACATTTACTTCATTTCACCTGTGTCTGACAAAGATAGCCTGCAGGAACTGATAAGATATTTTTTACTTACTACTAACTGGATCATTTGAATGTTCTACTCTTGTACGCTACAGAAAACCCTCAAACTAATCCGAGCGGCCAGACGAGTCCACAACTCTGCAGTGGAAGGTGGGAATTTATGGCTCTTTGTAGAGGCAACTTAGGATATGTTGGTAATTTATTCATAGTCCACGAAATTTGAATACTTTCAATTAGTGGTGTAGCATAGTTTTTTAAAAGTTGAAGTGGAATGTCACATTTATTTAAGCTTCTTTTTAATCACAGCTGTACGTAAACCGGACAAAAAAATTGTTAAACTCATTTAATCCAATACATATGTACAACAATTTGCTTTCGATAGACTTTCTAAACTTTACTTATGTAGATACTGTGCTCCTTTCTGACAGTGTTGACAAGCCCAGCTCCCGAGGAGACAGTCACTGGAAGTTTTGGGAAGTTTATCAGTGAGGTCAAGTCTGAGCACTTGTCCTCTGTGGTTCTCCACCGCAGTAAAAGGATGGTGCTGGACAGCATTGGCGTTGGTCTCATTGGCAGCACCACTGAGGTGTTTGACGTGGTGCTACAGCACTGCAAGGTGAGAATGACAATATGTCAAAAGCTGTTTAATTGAAATAAACATAGCATGAAATACTGTCTCAATAAACTGATTTCTATATAATTTATAACTGAATGATGAATGGGCTAAACAGTTGCATTGTGCGACTTTGATTTGAATTTCTTCTGCTTTAGACAAGCCTGTAGAATCAGACCACTTAAACAAAACATGTCCTGAAAACCCTTAATAAAAGCCCAACATGTTGAGATTTTATTCTGCAAGTGAATTTGTATTGTTTAATGGGAATATAACTAACATGACCATAATTAACTGTCTTTCTATAAACCTTAGCACATGTATGGCCCTGATAATATCAGCACAGTATATGGACGCAGGGGTGTCAGGCTCTCCCCAACACTGGCAGCTTTTGTCAATGGAGTTGCGGTGAGTGCAGTTTTATTGTTAAAGACACAACAAAAGCAATTATTAAAAGGCACACAAGCACAATCAGGTAGAAATTTTTAAGTCATCCTTTGTGTAACTTTGGTAAAGTGTCCACTATCACTACTAATTACAAATTTTTCCACACATACCATTTGACACACAGTCAGTTATACATACATACGTACAGTTTTTAGACTCCTTTAAAGCTATATCTTTGTCCTTGTAGACTCACTCCATGGACTTCGATGACACCTGGCATCCAGCCACTCATCCATCAGGAGCCGTTCTTCCTGCTGTGTTAGCTCTCAGTGACATGATGCCAGCCAGCAGGAAACCCAGCGGCCTGGACTTCTTACTGGCATTTAATGTCGGCATCGAGATCCAGGGCCGCCTGATGAGGTTCTCCAACGAGGCCCGCAACATTCCTAAAAGGTCAGATCCTTGGAGGGTTGCGGCATTAGAATTTGGTCCACCATTCTATTTCTAGCTGAAATATAAATGCATTTTGATAAATGCAGAGAATGTGTTTAATGCACAGAGCAAAAGCTGCGCAGAGTGAAGGTATAAAAGGGCGCACACACCTGAAACATGTGAGGTCTTTCATAGCTTGATAGTGTTTTTCCACTCCACAGTGCATCTCACAGCTGTATTCCTTGTTGATGTACTTGTCTCTGGACTGTGGTACATTTGGTTGGCTCTCTTTGGTTAGCTACAGCTATTTTTGTTTGCATTGCTTACTTCTGCAACAGTTAAAGCTCATCCAGGTTGGGGACAGGTGAAAGGGTGCACACATGTTTCAACACTTACGATGTAGAAATGACAGCACTTGATATTTAGCTTAGAAGGTTATTTAGAGATAATTTAGAGTTTAAGTTTTCATTACATCCTCATATTTTTTGGTCTCTGCACTCTGCTAAGACAAATGTTGACAGATTGAAATACCACTAACTTCTAAAATACATGCTATGATGTTTATGCATTACATATTCAGGTCTCTCTCTCTCTGTCCTTTGTCAGGTTTCATCCTCCCACTGTGGTTGGTCCTATGGGAAGCGCAGCAGCCTGTGCTCGCCTTTTGTCTCTGGATCCCTCTCAGTGCAGTCATGCCTTGGCTATAGCTGCTTCCCTGGCCGGAGCGCCGATGGCTAACGCTGCCACTCAGTCTAAACCCCTTCACATCGGCAACGCCTCACGTCTGGGGCTTGAAGCTGCCCTGCTGGCCTCCAGAGGCCTAGAGGCCAGTCCTCTGGTCTTGGATGCAGTTGCAGGAGTGGCAGGCTTTAATGCTTTTTATGAAGACTATGTACCACAACCTTTAGATTCCCCCCATGACGGCCATGCATTCCTGTTAGAGGAGCAGGACATGGGCTTCAAGCGCTTCCCTGCCCATCTGGGGATGCACTGGGTGGCCGATGCTGCGGCTTCTGTCCATAAGCTTCTTGTGGGAGCTGGTCCTGGAAAGGTCTCCCCACACCAAGTCCAGGACATTTTGCTCAGAGTCCCCCTGTCTAAATACATCAACAGGCCTTTCCCTGAATCCGAGCATGAGGCTCGCCACTCCTTCCAGTTTAACGCCTGCAGCGCTCTCCTGGATGGTGAGGTGACCGTGAAGTCCTTCACCCCAGCTGCCATGAGTCGACCTGAGCTGCACGCTCTGCTGAGCCGCGTTCGACTGGAGCATCCCCACGACAACCCTGCTAACTTCAACCTGATGTACGGAGAGGTCCAGGTGATGCTTGTAGGAGGAGACACTGTGAATGGACGTTGTGATACCTTCTACGGTCACTGGCGCAACCCTCTGACCAACCAGAGTCTGAGGAAGAAGTTCAGGAACAACGCCGAGGCGGTGCTTCCGTCAGCGAAGGTCGAGCGGCTGATTGAGGCAGTGGACGACCTGGACAGACTTGAGGACTGCAAGGACCTGCTCTCACAGCTGCAATAAATGTGTATTGCAGTTAATTTAAATATGTAATATTAAGCATACATACGCTGAAAAAGAGCATCCAGAATTTTTTTTATATTCTTAGTGCGGCTGCTTTTGAGTTTAGCAACTACCAATTAACCCCCATTTGTACATTTGTCATCTTCCTCATGCTGCTTTAAATTGTATATATTTGGTAGTTCAAATTACTCTGTTATTTTAATATGAAGGTGTTTTTCTGTAGTTATTACAGAATGATGTGTATGTCCACAAAATGTTCTGTTTTTGGTTCAGATTGGAAAGTTTGACCTGATATTTAATGCACTTGAAATTAAAGGTAAATGATTTTCTGTTGGGTTTTTTGATGCCTTATTGTAAAGCCAATCCCCTGCTTGTAAGTATTTGATTAACATCAAAATGCACTGCAAACATAGCATGAGGATAGATAACAAAAACATTGCTTCAGTGAATGAGTGAATTAAAAATGAGCTTTAAACTTTTACATGGTAAATGGCCTGTATTGTATGGCCCTTTATCAAGTACAGAGGACTTTACTTTACACTAGAAGAGCTTTACACTACATTTAATCATTCACACATTGACCTGCTAAGAGTGGTGAGCTACATTTGTAGCAGAAATGAGGCTGCCATACATTGGCGCCACCAGGCCGTCTTTACACAGCCAGCAGGGACACAACAACTGTCAGACCAAGGGGTTGAACCAGCAACCCACACATTAAAGGCAAACTCCTGGCTCCTGCGCCACTGTCATGATTGTGGACATGATTTAAAAGAGGCTTTGAAAGTATAAACTGTACCATCTACTGTATATCTATTGTTTTATACTTTATTTGGTTGTATAAAATTGAAATTGAAGAGAAATGTTAACTGTTGTATAAAATATAAACATTAAATAACATCCAAGTAACACAAAAGTCGATGAAATAAAATAGAGTTGTGTGCATTACACTGTTGTCTTGACTCTTACAGTATAAATGCTTTATGAAACCATTAAGATCCAACATGTCCTCTTCAATTCATTTTTACTTTACAAGCATGTATTAAAATGTCCCTAATGACTTTGCCGTAAAGCAGAAATAAGCTTCCTCAAGATTGGTATTTTGCAGTTTGTAAGACTTAAATAATTTTATTCATCAGTCATCAGGAACCACATTAAGTTTTTTTTGCATTGAACCATGATAAATGCAATATGAACTGAGTTAAAAAGCATACGGTACATGGCAAAACTCACTGGTAAGAGAATGTGGGTAATCAGGAGGAGGGAGGGCAGTAAGAAAAATATGTAGACACAAAATAAGTTTAAAACAACAAAATAAATTTGGAATATTGTCAAGATCCAGCAATGGGCTGGTAAATTGTAATGATCCTTTGTATACTGCTTTTGTTCTGCAACCATTAACTTTCCTGCTCTGTGGTGCTCCTCTCTGCTCTGCTCCACTAATCAGTGGGAGCAATGACACCTGCACTGATTTTGATTACTTAATTAGTGCGCACCATCGTTGCTTCCTGTATACGCCTGTCTTACACAGCCAGTCTCTGCCAGATTGTTGAAACTACCAGCCAGCAGTCCTTGCCTTCCTGCCTGCCGGGGACCTTGCTTTGAGTTTTTAATTTCCCTGTCCAGTTGGCCTCAGAATTCTGGAAATGGACCTCTGGCTCTGCCTCCTGAACTAGCCTCTTTCATTACCCTCTGGAAAACTGTGCCTGATCACACTTACGGTCTTGAATCATGCTACGGACACTCTTCCTGCCTGTGCCGTACAGCATTCCTGTGCGGCGCGCACCTGCTGCCACACCTGCTTTACCCAAGTGGAGCTCCAGAACCTAGAGATCAGATCCAGTGCAACCTTGCAGGCTCTGAAAACGCTCGTGGCTTTGATTCAGCGCGCATTCACTTACACTGAGCTGTTGCCAGCCACTAACCTTTCTCTCTCCCCCACAGTGGTTCATGTGTGTTGCATTGGAAGAATGGATTAACAATGGGATGAGAAGAATTTCAATAAAGATGACAAAACTCGATCTTTGTCTATTTATTTGAAGGCAAACAGCGTTCAAAGACACTTCCTGTCAGCTCAGTGAAACTGCCAGAGAAGAGCCCCGAGCGGAGGGATGCATACACATTTATACACCTTAGTGACATCACGCAAGACCTTTAACCGCACTAAACAAGACTTCTCCTGTCTTCATGTTATATAGTGAGTGTTAAAACGGAGAGGATGCAGATAAATATAAGGCAAAGATGAACAGTCATGTCTCATTTTACAGAAAAGGGGAACGGAATCTTTCCATTTAGACAGTTCAGACACACTGACCTCTTTTCCCTTAGAGTGTCAAAAAAAACAGTTAATAATATGATCAGAAATTGTCCTTTATAGTGTGTTTCCCGCAGTTTCCTGGCTGTGATCAAGGTTATTATCTTCAATGAATTCTTCAAATCCACTCCTGTTGTCTAGTTAAATTATCAGGTCTTCTGTTTGGCGCGTTACAACTTGTGGGTTTTTTTTGTCGTTTGTGAATGTATTTGGACTGATTTGAGTTTCCTGGATTGTACTTTGTTTAGTGTTTGCTTATTTTCACTTCTGTCGATTTGTAAGTGAGTTCTGTTTTCAGTAGCTTGTTATATCATGTTCTGCCAGATTTCCTCCCGTGTTTACTATTATAGTAATGATAGCAATAATGATAATAACAATAATAATAAAAATGAAAATAATAATCAGCAAAAAGTAGCCAACATCTATTTAATAGGGGTTTATAAGTGACCTGGATAATGGATAGAGGGGCACTGGCCCAAAAAACCTTGAGAACCACTGCTGTATCGCTCGATTCATTTCTCAATTTAATTTCTCAATTTTTTTCAATTTCTTGTGGCCTTTGAATTAATGTGTCAGTTTTGTAAATAATAATTGTTTCAAGTGCAATTTGCGTATTTGCTTTGAAATTCTCCTTTTTGTCATTTACGATAAAGTGTCTTTGCAATGATGTCATAAAGTATGCCAGGAAAGCATTAGTATGTTGTTAGTGTTTGCTTTGTTACTGAAAAGATTTCTTCAATTGTTTCCTGGTCACAGGTCATGAAATCCTAAAACAATGAAGCAAGTCACGAATCAGTGATGAGCTGTTTTTCTTATTGAAATAGTTTGCTTATAATACTTACAAGGTTCCTGGTTCAGACCATACAATTGATTTTGTGAATGGAAAACTCAATATTAGCATGTAAAAATTTACAAATTCATGAGAACAACATGAGAACTATAAGCAGGCTTAACAAAAGTTAATGCACAAATTTGCAATTGACCAGATGTCATTGTTGAGGCTGCATGTAGACTTCATTTTTACACGTACAAAACATTGCTCCAGTTTAAACCAATATAACATATTTTGTTTAGGTTTTGTCCAAGTAGTCTAAGTTTAGACTTAGAATAAAAAAATAATAGAGTCCACAAATCTTAAGTTAGAAACAACTTGATTTGATGAAGACATGTATTATTTATTTTAGTGCTCGTCAATACTGAGGAAAACACGTCTACAAAGGTCTAAAAACCTGTTAAAGAACTTGTGTACATACCTGTTCCAGCCTAGACCTCTGTGAACCATTTATGCATCGTTTAGACTAATTTCTAACATTAGTAAAAAAAAATATTTTGCATTTGTGTATTTCCTTTTTTCTATTAGTTATCATAAACCTCTTTGTTCAACCGTGTTTTTAAGATGTCAACAGAAACTGCCTGTATAAGAATAACAGTGTGTGTTTCCTGGCAATCAAGTGGAAACAATAGCAGGTAAGATAACACAGATGGCATTTACCTCCAACAAAGAAAAGGTTTTTGAACAGCCTGGATACACCTGAATGATTCAACAGTGACAAAGCCATGAACTATTCTTTCCTCAAAATATGATGACATAGATTAGAACTGTACAACTTCAGAATACCTATTAAAATGCTAACAAAGAAGTAGGAGTTTCCAGATGATGCTGTGGAGCATATAAAAGGCTGACGGAAAAGAACTTGGCAGAATCCAGAGTCTGAGAGAAGAAGACGACTGAGCAGGCAGCAGGTATGCAGAGACTCTTTCTGCTGTAGTTAAACGTTAGACTTTGCAAGGTAATATTTTACTCCCACAAAGGAAAGATGATTGTACCATTTACATTGTTTGTAAATCAGAGGTATATGTCCTGCTTTTTTGTGGAAATTAGACATAAGAAATGGTTTAAGAGAGATTTGTGCACTTCAGTCTCAGTGCATGATTGTTTCTATTGCTTACTGAAACAGCTTATGTAGTTTTTAGTTTATTTCTAATTTTACCTAAGAGTACAATTAACGTGATTCAAGCGTGTAATGAGTTGAAAACTCTGCAAACTCAGCCCAAGTGGGTGGGGTAGTGCTTATTTTGAAGTGCATGTTCCAGTTGTCTTTAAAAACCAGCGCAGGAGGAAAAAAACGCTAATTTGAAAGCGTACCTTTAATGGCACAAACTAATCTTAAACTCTGTTCAACTTTTTAACTCCACCTTCAGCTTATATCTTGCCAACCTCAGAAGCAGAAAGTGAGCGGTATCGACAGCGACACATAAAGATGAATACATCTGCAGTTAAACTACAGGAGAGCTACAACCAGGAGGGCTTCCTATCACCGCTTCATGTGCTGGATGACAAAGAGCTGAGGGAGGCAAGGGAGGCCTTCGCTAAGCTGGAGGAGGAATTTGGTATGTAGGATGCAGAGAAAGGGACAGTTAAAAAGAAAAGGTTAGCCAGACATTGTGTAATATACAGAGAAAATCATTCAAATCTGGTATAAAGGATACAAAGGGTAGTGTATTAATTTTTTTTTTTTTATTTTTTTTTTTTTACAACCTTATGTTTATTTATGTTGGTCAACTGTGATTACTGAAATATGTACAGTGCACA
Organism: Fundulus heteroclitus; assembly: GCF_011125445.2. Classification (NCBI taxonomy): domain Eukaryota; kingdom Metazoa; phylum Chordata; class Actinopteri; order Cyprinodontiformes; family Fundulidae; genus Fundulus; species Fundulus heteroclitus. The sequence continues at coordinate 24,735,161 of NC_046383.1, read as the reverse complement.
AAAATAGTATGGAACACATCAATGTTTTTCTTAGTAAAAACATCTAGAATGAAGGTTGACTTAACGGGTCATGGGCAACTCTTCTGATTACTGTTTTCACTTCTGTCTTTAATATGTTGCGTGGTTACTCCTGGCCGTGGCTGGGCTGAAATGATCATGGTCAAAAAGGTGCTAACCGAGATGTAAAAAAAAAAAAAATTCAGCAAGTTTACTTTGCTTTGCAAGAATAAGGTTGCAAAATTTTTCAGAGCTGTTCAGGTTTGCCTATCTTGAACTGCTTCTTGTCCAATACCTGGCTATTAAGAAACCTTTCATCAAAAGAGTGAACCAGGGCAGTTAACGAAAAACAACCGTTGAAGTATTCTATACTTTATTTTAGCAGCTACATCTAATTTCCTTTTTTATGTATTTGTATATATCCAACAGGCACAGAGTACACTCAGTACAGCCTCCACAACGTTCATCTTCAGTACCACTGGGTGATGAACCTGACCAAACACCCCCGTATCCTGCAAGTGATCCAGGCCATCTTGGGTCCTGACGTCATTCTTCTGGACTCCAGATTTATCTGTAAATACCCAATAGCCAAACCTGATAATGGCCAGGAGAAAGAAAATAATCAAAACAAACCTGAGGGAGAAAATGGGCTCCCATATGTGGCCTGGCACCAGGACATGAGGTTAATATAACTAAACGTAATAAAGAGAAGTGAAGCTTTGTTTTTATCTTTATGTGTTTGCATTGTATGATTAAGATCTCAATGTTCACAGGTACTGGGGTATTGCTGGTGGACCTGTTCTTTCTGTGTGGCTTGCTCTTGATGACTCACAAAAAGAAAATGGAGCCCTCCAGGTCATCCCCGGTACCTAAGCTATATTTGTTATTTTGTTGCATGTTTAAAGAATCACTGGTAGTTCAGGTCAACTGTATGTCCCACATACTTTACATCTGTCCCTTATAGGAAGCCACTGCTCTGGCATGTTGCCCCATCGCCAAGCAACCCGGCCAGGAAACTTGCTGTCAGTCAACCAAGAGATCCCAGAGGAGCTGGTGCAAACAGACAAAGCTGTGCTTTGTCCTCTAAAAGCCGGACAGATGTCGGTAGGGTCATTTATTTGTGAGGTTAAAATTTGATGTGATTAAATGTCGCTTCATGCTTGCTCAGTATGAGGGATTGCTGCAAAGCCATGGACAATGCAGATGACTCTCCCTGTAGCTCTACGCTTCTCCAGGAGTGAATGCTGCTTGTCAAGAGTTTGATGCAATCAACTGGGTTCCCTTATATAGGAAATTTTTGACCAATCTGTATAATCTGATTGAATTTGACTTTGTAAAGTGTCTTGAGATGACATGTTTCATGAATTGGCGCTATATTAATAAAATTGAATTAAAATTGAATTAAATGGTCTGAAGTTTATCTTAATCAAAAATGACTTTTTTTCCCCTAGATTCATGATGGACTTCTTGTTCATGCAAGTGATGGAAACACTTCCCAGAAGAGGCGCTGTGGTTTTGTGATCCGTTATGTTCCCACCCGTGCCTATCCAACCGAGGTCAGAATCATATTTCCTTAGATGGTGTTTTTTAGTTGTCTTTCAAAGCAAATAACTTTTACTCACTATTTCCATCCTAGGATCCTGATCGACCCAGGAAATTTCAAGCAACAGACTTGGCCTGTGGCGTGGACAAGTTCCACCATTTCTCAAACAAAAGCAAATGAAAGATTACTGGAGACTTCACAACTGCGCAAACATCTCTCCAGAGAAATCAAATGTTTATTGTAATTAATTTAAAACACAAATGTTGATGGTATCCATAAACTCTTTGATTTAGTTGTTTCAGCTAAAACAACTGACATCCTGCTGTATTTGACGATTGCACTGTTCCCTAATGATTTAAATAACCCCCCCCCAAAAAAAAAAAAAAATAAATAAACTTTGTCAGTTTTAACAATAATGTATTTAAATCAACTCAAAACATTTCCTAATGTTACACAATAATATGCTTGACTAATTTCAGATTTTCTTCTGGTGTGCTGGATTCATGGTTCTGCCATAAATTCATGCAGGGCTCTAAATGTGACTCTTAAAAACACTGTCTTGTTAAGTCATTCTTATAAACTATCAATGCCTGTTTAAATCTTGTTCAAAATAAAAAAACAACAAAATGTTAAGTTTATTTTCTTTCTTTTGATCACCTTTTTTATTGGATAAGTTGTATTGTGTGTAACAGCTACTTCCTGTTTTCTTTGCTGTATTTCGTGGGTCTAAGTGATGTTTCAGATTCTCAATTTGATCCTTATTCCTTTAATAGTGACATATTTTTTTATTCTGAAACATAAGAATGTTTAAAACACATATTTTCTGTTCTTGCACTTTATATTTACGTTCATGTTTCACATTTTCTTGCTATGGTAAGGGATCACTAGTTAGCATTACTTAACATAGTATTGCTTCCATTTCTGTCTTTCGTTTCTCTGGCTTAAAACTTTCCTTTTTAATAAAACTTATAGTTAGACTTGCTTTGACAGTGGTGGCCACAGCTAACAAAAAGTTAGCTTCACTAACTCATATTCCACTTTAAATTCTCTTATTTATGTTTGCCAAATCCGCAGAAGGACCATTTTCATCAGAATACAATACAAATTTATCTTCCTGAATCGAGCATGCCCCGTACAATAGGCTGAAACACACAACACAATCTAATTGGCTCTAGGAACTCCTTCAAAACAGTTGGAAACCCATTTCAGGCGACTAACCTCATGAAGCTCATCGAGAGAAGGCCAAGAGTGATCAGGGCAGAAATCAAATTAAAGAAGGGTATTAAGAAAAAGTTAAAATATATAAGATGTTTTGAGACATAATTCTATATCATTTTGAGTTATAGTTTTGATGTCCTCATTAATTATATATATATATATATATATATATATATATATATATATATATATATATATATATATATATATATATAGTAATAAAAATAAGAAAAAGCCATTGCAATGCGAAGGTGAGTCCAAACCTTTGGCTAGTGTATTTGCATACACTACAGTCAAAGTAATAGAAGCCAATCTCTACAGACATTCTTTCAGGGAATGTACTAGAAAATTGTATAAGTGGTTGTTACAGATAAGAGGGAGAGATGATCTTGAACAATTCTGCTCTACTCCTCAGCCCTGAGAAGATTGTTTCAGCACAAAGATAATTTTGCTTTAAATACCAAGGAAGTTCCATGAAGCATCATAAAACGTACAAAATGAATACCAGAATCAAGAAACTTTATTGTCATTAAATGTAACCATAACGATTATTTTGGTGAAGCTGACACAGAATGCACAAAACTACACAAAACACGCACATACAAGACATGATCTTAATTTTTTTTAAACAAGTTGATTCCACTGGCCGACCACATCACTCCCTGGGAGGATTGTATAGTGTTAGTAGTTAATGGACTCATGTATGTGTCGAAACATCGAACAGCAGTCTACAATATTGTGCAATACATTTAGTTAGAGAGTTGTGCAATTTAGATAGATGTCTAAACAGACAGTCCCTGAGAGATTTACGTGTGCTAATACACATTTGCAAGCAAGAGGCAGTATAAATGATTTACATCAGATCAGAAACTTGAGTAACCAGTAGTGTGTTTTTGTTTAACAGATTATGAACTGGGCTGATGGTTTGTTGATTTTCAGCAGTGGGACATAGCCCTTACAGTTTGAGGAAATAAGCTGTTTTTAATTCTGTTGGATTTTGATTTAATGTTCCTAAACCATTTACCTGATGGAAGTAGGTCAAACAGTGCTTCACCAGGGTGGGCGGGGTCTGTTTTCTGAACTCATGCAGCATAGACTGAGGTTCAATCCTAACACCCTTAGTACTGTAATAGCTTCTAGCTCCTGCTCCTAGCTCCTATTCCTTGACCTTTCAAGGGGTCAACAGTAAGAACTCTATTGTGGGAAGGAAAAGAGCTTCAGACTGCTGTGTTGATTTTGGACAGCCTTTAACTCCAACATCATTACGTGATGGAGGATGATGCGACTCAAAATCTGGGCCTACATCCTTCCGAAAATTAACTACAAAGTGTGCCATCTCTTTTCTCCCGACATTTTCCTTGATTTCCGTGAGGGGTCTGTGCTGAAAAGTCATGTCATGTAAAGGGGATGTGGATGTGGGATACTTAAAGGGTTCTTTGCACCAGTAAGGGGCGTCGCAAGGTTCCTAGGCAAATCTAGCCGCAGGAGGGAGCATACAGGCTACTTTTCCTACCCCCTACCTTACTGACTGTTCTATTTGGACAACCCCGTATCATGGTGACCGCTGAAGTACTTCCGCATTGGCTAAAGAGTCCTTGCTCTATAAATATATTCAGATTTAGCATCTAGGTCCTGTAGATCGCCTCCTACAATCCCCTGTGCTGTCTTCATCATCCATGCTAAATCCTTTATCTCCTGCACTGTGCAGCTCCATTACTACACTGTTACTCTGAGATATAAAATGCTTTCTATGGTAGCTGTGCAAAAGTTTTTTAGCAGCTTACTGGAAATTCCAGTCTGTTTCAGTTTCCTGAGAAAGAAGAGCCATGGTTGAGCCTTCTTCACCAGGTGGGACTCCATCCATCCATTTTCTGTCACGCTCATCCCTGTTGGGGTCACGAGGAGTGCTGGTGCCTGTCTCCAGGATTCCCAGGTGGGACTAACCAGTATATATCTAATATCAATTCAAACATAGTTAATATCTGGGTGACAGTGGGGCAGGAGTTAGGGAGTTTGTCCTGCAATTGGCCGGTTGCCGTTTAGATCCCTTGCTCTGTTGTGTCCTTGGGCAAGACACCTGAATTGCCTGCTGCCGATGGTCAAAGGGCCTGGTGGCAACGATGTATGGTAGCGTTGCCTCTATCAGTCTGCTCCAGGGCAGCTGTGGCTCCTAACATAGCTAACCACGGTCAGGTTAGCTGCAGACCAGTTCCTGAGCAGGTCTCAGACTGTTTTTTTTATCCCGGTTATCTGATAACGAAGAGCGCATGAGCAGACCGCGTCATCCCCTCACAGTCAGCTGACTGTGCGCGGTTTTTCCGGCGTGTCTGGCTGCACGTCCCGATTCACATTCCATTCAGACAAATTTCAGACATTCATAATAATACTAGCTTCCTTACCGTGCCACATGATTTCCAGTGATGATTCTGCCTAGCAGTGTGATAAACCTCAGTGTCTGTTGTTGTTTCCTGCGTCTTATTAGACGTTCGTTTGTCTCATCCACGTCCCAAAAGCCGACTCTGCCTAACCATAACATCCTGAATGTTACGGGTGCCGCCATTTTGATTTGCTCGGTCCCGCCTTCAATCCCAGAGGGCAGCAGTACCGCAGATCGTCACTAGGAGGCGAGGAGCAACCAAGGAACCGGGATAGTGTGGTGTGTAAACGGTCGTCTAGGCTTGGTTAACTGATCCAAGCTCAGACTGGTCTCGGCTCGGCTCAGTTAAAAAAGTGTAGTGTAAACGGGCCTTAAGGTAACTTGAGGAAGCTAACGCTAGCAGCTAACTGATAACCAAAGACTGTCAGTCTGTGTTACATGTCTGCAGACAAATGGTACTGTTTACACACGCTGTTTCAGTTTAGGACAGATGACTTGTAAGTTTTGACTTTATCAACGGCAGTGGAAGATTATGAGAAGAAGATTTTATCCCTCTGCGCCTAGGCAGCTGCATTCTTTAAAAAACGATGCGAGTCGACAAGCCACTCCAGTGTTGCCAGTTATTGCAAGAGAAACAAGAAACCAGCTCTATTTAACCTGGCAAACCTGATTAATAGTGTGTAGCACTCTATGTTCTGCATATTATCAATCTGGGACTGCTTCTATCAAATCCGTTTGAGGAAAGGAGGGACATCTAGCAGAACTTTCTGAGCTGATTTGGAGAAGCAACACCTAGTGCCCGCCTACCAGCCACGGCCTCTGTTACATTACAGAGGCCGTGGGCTCTTATACCTTTTTGGCTATTTCACTAACAATGCATGTTATGGATCAGTTTATAAAGCTTTGTACGCACAAAATGGGGCCTGAAATGTGTGTACGCCACTTTCCACTCAAAATTTGGGATCTATAAAAAAAAAAGAAAATTTGTCGATGGGGAAATTGGTGACACAACATTGTTGGTTAAATGAGTGGAGACAGCGCGAACAGGGGCTCCATGATGTGGAGGTGAGCCTCACCTCACTTTCTGATTGGCTACACATGACATTCAACCGGCTGCATGCTTGTTTGTCCTCGAGGAACAGGGGGACAAGACAATCCATCCATCCATTTTCCAACACGTCTATCCCTTGTGGGGTCGCGAGGGGTGCTGGTGCCTATCTCCAGCTGTCAATGGGCGAGAGGCAGGGTTCACCTTGGACAGGTCGCCAGTCTATCGCAGACTTTCCTTGTATTTAAAACAAAACTCTCTTCATACTGATACAATCTTCTCTGTGCTGACAAACAGCAGGAATGTTCAAGGTCTTTAGGTCTGTTGCAGTCAGATACATGACTGGGATATTGCCCTGAATGAATCTGTGAGGCTGGCTTACCCACAGTATTTGCATAGAGCCGTTGCATGCCTATTGTACAGGGCATGCTTGCCCAAGTAGATCAACGTGTATTGTATTCTGATGACAATGCTCTTTCTGCAGATAGAACTCGGTGCTGTACACCCTTATATGTGTCCAAAATAAATTAGACTTTTGCTTCTGAGAACTAAAGGCTGGCTTCTCACCTGGGCTGCCAACTAAAGATCATGGTGAAAACTAGCAGCCTCCAAAAGAAAAAGACACATTTATTTATTTAAAGTGGTGGGCACACTACACTAATGTGAAGACAAATAATTGCAGAGCTAACTTTTTGTTCATCACATTATCATTTATCCTAAGTTTAGAAATTGTTTGCGTACCGGGTACCATCTATTTTATTGGGTTTTGATTCTGTAAATCTGATAACAACAACTGATGATGGTGCATTATTGGCTGCTATGTGTACATGTCACAACGTCATTGTGGATGCTGTCATTGTGATGAAAACAGATGATGAAGAAGGAGAAGCCACCATTGTGCAAGATGATTTTTCCCCTGCAGTAGCCAGTGAATCATTTCAAAATGTGTGTGATCACTAGCAGTAGTTATGGACATTAAATGCAACGGTTTTGTTAAGCAAGTGGATAAGTCTGCAACGAGTGAGCCAGGGTCCTAGACCCTGATTTATTGCGTGTTTGTTAGGGTCTGATGACTGATGAGGGGAAAAGGGACCTCCAGAAATGCTCAATCCTGCACTGTGTTTCAGGATTTCAGCAGTGCAATTATCTGTTTGTGGATTAGTGTGACTGTGCCCACCACTGGGATTAGGTTAGTCTCAGCTATCTCTGTAGTAAGTCTGCTATAGGTTTAGTCTACTGGGGGACATAAGACCACGTTCCTTCACTCTGCTACATTCCCCTAACCTGGTTAGCCAGACTGATAATGTTCAGCTCTCTAATTCTACAATTTATAAATCTGGGACTGCTCCATTTGAATCCTTTTGGGGAAAGGAGGGAATTTCAGCAGAATTTACCAAGTTGATTGGGTGAAGCGAAACCTAGTGCCCACCTGTCAAAGGTTGGTTTTAGCCAATCACGGTATCAAATTAAAACAAAACCAGCAGTTGCTATGATAAACCACAAGAAGCTAAGCTAGTCAATGCACTATTTGCTGTTCTACTATCAAAGAAGAAAGTGTCGATTCTTACAAAAAACAGATGTGATAGCAACTCATCTCCAACAATCAGCCAGTCATAAATGGTAAATGGTCTGTACTTTGCTTTTTCAAGCCATGAGCTCCCCAGAGTGCTTTTCACTACATTCCCTCACACATTTACAAGGTAACGGTGGTAAGCTACATTGTAGCCACAGCTGCCCTGGGAAAGACTGACAGAAGTGTGGTTGCCAACAGGAAAAAAGACTCCATCATAACTCGGTTCAGTGCAAGCGGTCCTCTGACATAACCATCTGGAGTGACAGGTTCAAACCCCTGCTCCGACTGTCTCAGACATTTTACCCACTTTGCAGTCTGTTGGTTGTCTGAGGGCCTGGTGGCACCAATTGTATAAAAGGGTGTTTTTCTCTCCACTGTTGCTACATGCATGCTCGGTATGAGTGAGAGCTGCAAAGATTTGATAGAATTGACTTTGTAAAGTCCCTTGAGATGGCGTGAGTTATGAATTTGTACTACATGTACAAAATTAACTGAACTGAATTTTTGTTCCTATCTCCCCTACAGATTTCCTTGGGTATGAGCATTGAGCTGGCAAGGAAAGAACATAGATGAATTGTCTGGTGAATCAATTCTGGGTGAATTAAATTTTATATATATATATATATATATATATATATATATATATATATATATATATATATATATATATATATATATATTTGATAACAATGATGATCAATGTTGTTGTTTTGTTTGGTAAAGGCAGATATTGGACAGGGGATAACAAATAGTCATCCTTTGTGTTATGCCATACCCACAAAAGTCTAATGGTTATGGTTAGCTAACTATTGTTGGTGTTCTATGTGGTGGCAAGATGAACTTGGGTATTTGTCTAGACTTGTACTTTAGATTTTTGGCTTTTTTTTCAATATGCAAGTCTTGGTGGAACATTTCTACCCCACTGAAACAAGACACCACGGATTACTGATTTCTTTTAAAAAAAATTATAGAAATACTTTGGTTACAATAATTCTTACTAATTTATTGGGGGCCCAAAAAAACCTTGCACCAATGATTCAGTATAAAATAAATAAAGAATTATTTAAAAAAACGGTCATACCATGACATGACTTTTGTCTATTTAATAAAGGCACTAACAATAAAGATTAAAAACTATAACATTCAAATGTTCAGACATCTTTAAATGAAAAACTTTAACATTAACTACATATTCTTTAATTAAGTTTAACTATGCCAGTCATGAACTTTGATAAGAAACTTTAATCTTTGCAGTGATGCTCACACATCACACATCAATAAACCAAGCTAAGATGTGTTCTCCTTTTCATATTTGCCAAAAAAGCTGAATAGTCACTTTTATTCACAATGTAGAGCAATCAGAGGTTGTTTTACAATGCCATGGGCAGAATATGTTGTGTATCTGTGTGAAGAAAAATTATCCGCTGAACCGTCATTTTCAGAAAAGGTTTATTGAAAATATCCGTCAGGGTGAGATACAGCTGTTTAAGTACAGTTCCTGGAGAACTCTCATGATTTACTAGAGAAAATATATTGAACTGACTAAGCACCAATAATCTTTTCAGGCCAGTTTCAGTGTTTCTTGAACCATGACGCCGATTCCATCAAAGATTTTGTGAAATGGAGCGTTGCACATGAAGGCACAGGTGGTGACCAGCTTGTTTTTGACATCAACGTGAGCTTCACTCACGTCTTTGTTCACGTGTTTGCAGCCCATGTCCTTCAGCACTTCAGCTGTCTGAGCATGTGGCCACCTGGAGATAGAAACACAGTGAATGGTCATGCAAAACCTCTTAACTTAATACATATTTTTCGCTAGACCAAACTAATTTTTACATACTTTTCACACTCTTTGTCCTGCCCCACGGTGAGCTCACAGCCAGGCAGCAGCTTTGCAGCGAGGACAGGGGAGATACAGGACATGCCCAGAGGCTTCCCAGCTTTGTGGAAATCCTTGATGAGCTTCTCCAGATGTGGCTGGATGATGCAGTCTTTGTTCTTCACAGCCCAGTCGCTCAGGTTCTTAGCCACACCAAAGCCTCCTGATAGAGCAGCAAAGTATTTGTTCAGAAGTCTTCTATTAAACAGAGGAGTTTCACAGAGCTCCCTCTTTGTTAATAGAAAGTCATCTCACCTGGTATGATGACAGCATCAAACGCTGCGACATCCAGCTTAGCCAGATCTGTCACCTCGCCCCTGGCGATACGGGCGCTCTCCTGCAGGATGTTCCTCTTCTCCTCAGTAGGTTTCCCCTCACAGTGATTTACAACATGCATCTGAGCTGCATCTGGAGCAAACATCTGCACCTGATAATAAAAAACCTATTATGGTATATTTTCTAAAAACCTATTTACTATTGCTGGTTTTCCACACAATGTTTTGAGAAACAAATACAATTCTTTGTCCTTACTTTTGCTCCAGCACGACTCAGATGGACCAGGACAGCCGAGGCCTCGTGGATCTCTGTGCCGTCGTAGACTCCACAGCCTGATAGAATAACTGCAACACGCTTTGCCATGGTTGCTGAAAAAACACACAGAAAGACATATTCATCTAATGAAAAGGGGATCCTTTAATGTGCCAAATTTGTCCTAAATCATGGTAAGGCTTGAACTTCTAATATTTTCCTGTTTGGGCAGTAGGATAGGTCTAACAGATGACCACTTGGCACCTGCTGCGTTTTCACATAAAACATTTACATAGCCAGATGAGAAACAAGTCCCATGTGCTGCTGCCAGGTTCAGCAGCAGCACTTGGCAGCAGATTTTTGTTGTATGTTTGGTGAAATTGTGTTTTCTGTAGAAATAAATGTTCTTTAGCTGTAGTAGGGTTAGGGTTATAGAATTATTTTAATGCCGTTAAGATGCTCAGAGGAGAACAAAAATGTGATAAATTTTCCCTAATGTTATATACTTAGTAAACATTTTTTATCACAGATTTAATATTGGGACTCAAAAAACGCAGACCTCAGACTTAAAGACTTGAAACTCAACTCTGGGAGTCAAGTCGTATCAAGAGAGGATCAATACAGAGATGATGAGCACACTTTTTATTTTTACTTTTAGATTTTTATTTAGGATTTTATGAGGAGAACCACGTGAGACTACATATCATCAACCAAAGGATGTGGTGATGGGACTTCAGCAGTACAAGACCCCATCCATACTCGCCTTAAAACCCTCTATTCGTTTTTGGCTCTTTTACCACTAGAGAGATTTAGTTTTAGCTTGTAGCAATGTACAGCACTTTGTTTCAGCTGTTGGCTATTTTTCAGCACTTTATAAATAAAGATGGTATGGTATCCTCTCCAGTGTCCATCTACCTTACTTGAATAGTCAGCTAGACCAGACTACTGAGCCCAGGGCTGTGTACAAGAAGGATCTAAACTGGCTCTAATTCCTGCGAAGGCTGAAGTTCTTCAACGCTTGACAACTGGCTCTAGATGCCCAAAAAGGTGGAGTCTGTTGTCAGCTCAAAGCTTGATACACTGGAGGAGTCGGTCCTTAACAGGATGCTGGCCAAACTGCTGGTTATCATGAACAACAACTCCCATTTCAGGTTTAGTAACAGACTCCCTCTTCCCAGGTGTTCAGAAGAACCTACTCAGTCATTCCTGCTTTTCACCATCAGGCGTTGTAACTGATTTCCCATCTAATAGGGTGTTACTTTTAACTACTTTCAATTACTTTTAAACCATTGTACTCTTTAATTTATACAATTCTGCCGGCCACCAAACCACATTGTCAGCCCTCAGCACCCAAAAAAATATATATGTATATATCTGTATATGTATATACAACCTCTAATATAAACTCAAAATATCAACAGGTCATGAAAAACGGGTTGAACAATACTAAAAATAATGCTGTTAATATAAAGGACTGACTGTATTGAGGTTTGTGAAAAATCCCTGTTGTGTTAGAGATCCCAAGTTTGACCCTCAGTATTTTCTTTTTGTAAATTGTAAGTTCAACATCCCTGTAGTGTCAATAACATTTTCAATGCATTAAAAGGCAAACAGATCAAGAGCATATATAACTCACCTTATTTATTTTTTTTGCAGTATTTGTCCTGTTGTTGAACACAGTGTGTAGCAGAGACCCTCAATAGAGATTTGAAGTCTGAGCTCCAAACAGTCCAGTTTTATGGTCACCGCTGCCCGCTCGGTCTCCTCCCACCAGCATGTTTTGCAACACAATGACATCAGCGGCATTACGTTAAAAAAAAAATGTAATCTGGGTGATGAAAATGCAGAATCATTTCTGCCTATTTTAAAGTCCGAGCTTGGAGGTGACACTAAGATGAGGAGGTGTGTAACATATCCACTCAGAGGCATGAGTTAAATGACGGCGTCCCCCCCAGACACACACGCACACAAAAAGGAAATGATTCATATGTATTTTAGGCACTACAACATACAAAGATACACTTTGTGGGATCCAAGCGTGTGTGTTTTTTCTGGTATTCAGACTGAGACCTACAGAAGATTTGAATAATAATAATAATTAAATCCTTTTTTCATTAATTTTCCTCATGTGAAAAATCACTACTCCCAGGCTGCTTATTTCTCAGAAAAACGGGACGGCCTGAAACAGGAGAACAGTCTTCTCGATGCCTTTAGTGGGCTTCCTGTGTTATTTCTCAGGAAATTGCAGCTCCGCCTTGTGCACTTCTGTTTTTTTTTTTGTGTTTATGTGACTCAGGGATATAAGAGTCACACTCACATCGTCTGAACAGGAAAGAAGCTATGGCTCAGTCCAACTCAATTTATGTGTCCGTCGGAATCCTGGGCATTTTAGGAGGTAAGCCTTCAATTTTCCATCAGGATTAATAATCCTCACTTTTGCGCTGTCTGGGCTTTGTTTTTTCCAATGCCTTTTAAACTAAATATAGGAACCTGTGTCCCTTTGAAAGTTGATGTACCATTGATTTCCATACAAGGGCATTTCTTAAATTGGCAATTTATTTATTTAATGATTTTTTTTTTATTTATTTCACTACCTGTCTTGTGATTTAACTCTTTAAAATTTCAGCTTTTATTGTTTTCCACTTGGTAAGATGTTTTTAATAAAAAAATTGTTGTTTTTGACAATTTTTGATACTCACCAAAATCCATTTTGCACATCTGGGAGCGGAAAAAAGATCCAATTTAACGGGATGAAAGCTTAGAATAATAGTCCTTATCCATGGTAACTGGGAGTAATTATGGCATTACTAAAAAAAAAAAAAAACACTAAAACTTGGTCGGAACATTACATTTCTATGTTCATTTTTAAAACTATCTTTTAAATGTTCAAGATACCCCAGAGGTTGAAAAAATAAACATGGGTTGTTTGGACTTTCTTTCTTTCTTTGGATCTTGGTTTGATTAGATGTCTCTCTTTTTAGATTATCTTTAAAGAATTGACACTTCAAAGTTTCTGAGTTTATTAAAAAGTCATATAAATAGTTATCTAATTCAAATGCATAATATGTCTCTGCATTACAATTTTAAAAGATTTTTAAATAACGAATGAATCTAAAGTTGTTTGATATAATCAGAAGGCATGTGTTATTAGTCCACCAGAAATTAAAGCATTTATTCATAAAACACACTTTATACTAAGATTATTGTAAAAGTTTGCTTAAATGTAATTTGTTTGTAACACATATTTTCTGCCATAATCACTCTAAAGAATGGCAATTCAATCAAAACAATGTAGATACATGTGGAACACTTCAACCTCATGACAACAAAACATATATGTGTGTGTGTGTGTGTGTGTGTGTGTGTGTGTGTGTGTGTGTGTGTGTGTGTGTATATATATATATATATATATATATATATATATATATATATATATATATATATATATATATATATATATATATATATAACAACTATAGTAGTTGGCAACTGTTAGTATGGTTTAACGAATATTGTGTATATCATTAGCTACTGTGGCTATTGTGGTTAAGAAGCCTTTGTATTTATTTCAGCAAAGAACGTAACATTATTTACTTTTTAATTTAGTTAGGGGTGTTGTTTTTATCAGATTAAGCCAGAATAAAAAGTGTGTACCTGACATTCAGGTTCTCTCCTGCTGCTGGTGAACAGCTATGCCAGCTCCCCTGAAAAAGACTTCATCCCCCACACTGCACTGGGGATCTTACTTCTCATCATTGCAGCCCTGGTAGCCTACACAGGTTTGTTTTCAACATGGTTCTCCTCTCAGATGTAAATTTCCTTCTAGTTTCTAGCCTCCTGATCATGTCTTGTCTCTTTCCAGGTGTCCGTCACAGCTTGTCCCACTCCCAGCTGTTTTCCACCCTATGTCTGACCATCTCTGCTCTGTGGTGTGGGTCTGGTCTGGTCTACATCCTGATAGGACAGAGTGTCCTGTCACTCTCAGAGCTAAGAGCCTCTCTGATCCCTGGCCTGGCAGCGTTTACCTTAGCCCTGTTCATTATAGGCACTGTTGCCCTCTTTATGAATAACCCTGTTCTGTTGGTCATAGCTGTCAGCATTTCCTTGGCCTCTGCCCACCAGATCGCTGGGCTTTCAGATTCAAGGTTTGGTCAGTCTGCCACAGCTGCAAACTACCTCCTTGTTTGTCTTGTGTGTGCATATTTTGGCTTTGGACGTCTGCTGTACACCATCACACAGGGTAAAGTGAGACCTCCAGGTACAGTCATGAAACAGAAATCTGAGCTGAAAAAAGAACAGAACCAGAACTGTAGTGACGCAGTCAGTGTAGGTTTGGTGATGAACATGTTATCTGCCTCTATTTTAGCCTGTCCTCTGTTAGGCGTGGTCCCCCAGCTCTCTGTTGGTCATGTTCCCTGGCTTTGGACAGCTGGAGTCTTCCAGCTTGGCATGTGTGTCCTCTTTTACCGAGCAATGGACACGCTTTCTGCGACGTTCTATGGCTTTTTATCCCTACTGAAATTTGCTGAAGGCTACAGTGCTCTGTTATCATTCTACTCGATTCAGCCATTCTCCCCAGTTCCTTTCCCTGTTGTCTTTGCAGTTCTTTTCTCTGTTCTGGCACTGTTCAGCTGTCAGAAGAGCTTATTAGAGGGCCTTTACCAGTTATTCTTTGTAGCCTATTGTATTTCCATCGCAGCCCAGCCTCAAGGCTTCTTCCAAGGAGGTACTCAGGGGGTGCAGGGAGCGATCTTTGTAGCTACTGCTGGAGTGCTTTTTATTACCACCTTCAACATGGTCTCCAGTACGAGGATCCCTACCGGGCAGGGTCTCTTTAAGGCTTTGACAACCAGGATTCGCAGTCTTACTCTCAGGGCTCTTGATAAAGAGCGACATACACCTCATCTCGGCTACTCCAAGTATGCAGATGCAGAGATGTTGGGCCATGCATGCAATGTTCTGGCTGCTTTTGCCATCACAGCCACAAATGGGGACAGGGACCCTCTGTCTGTGCTGATTCTGCCCTGGGCAGTAATGGCTGGTGGGGTGCTGCAGCTCCTGTGTGGCTCAGTTGCGTTTGCTCGGGGTAAAACCTTCGAGAGCACAGCTTTTATTCTCTATGGGGTGATGTGGACAGTGTGGGGGTTGACGCGATTTGGTGGTCTTTATGGTGAGACCAGAGGTTTTAACGTTGCTGTTGGGATCATTGGTTTCATGCTGTTTAACGTTCTGGTGACAATTGCAGCACTGTTTCTGAATGTTGCCTGGTTTGTCTATGCATTCACCTTCCAGCTGATCCTTATCAGCTTCCTGCTGGATGCAGTAGGTGCACTGCCTTATGGTTATGATATTGGCGTCACAATCATCTTTGGTCTTGTCAGTTTTTACTGTTTCTTGGCGCACATTTTCAACGGCACCTTCCAGTCTCCCCAAATCCCCTTAGGAAGACCTTTAGTCAAGCTGGGGGGCGTCGGAGGCGGGGAAGGGGTCTGTCCACATGTACCAGCTCGCAAAGCAACATCAGTCCAACAGATTGCAGGTAAGAAATAAAAGATGACATTGATAGATCTTAGTTTAATCTGTTTATGTGTGTGACCTGAGCTCAGTTTTTCTTCTGCTCCGTGTTTTTGTTGGATGAAGAAATCATGAAAAATGGAGGCATATGTGGAATGCCAACTGACACTGTCTACGTGTTGGTAGCTGCCTGCAACAGGCCAGATGCAGTTATCAAAGCTTTCAAGTAAGTTTGATTTTTGTGATGTTCTGATGTTCACAATTTTCTAAATTCTTCTCACTGATCGTTGCCGTTCGGCTTCAGGGTTAAGAAACAGGCTCAGGACAGACCCATGTCCATGTGGATCTCTTCTGTCAAGCAGCTGGAACCTGTCAGACACCTGCTGAGCCCTCTGCTCCTGGACTTCATGGAGGCTGCATGGCCTTCATCAATCAGCATGGTCATCCCAAGAGGTGAGTGATTCCTTTTTTTAGGTGAAACTCTTTGTGCATTCTTGGACGCATGATGTGCTTTTATGAATATTATATGGGTTTTGCTTGCTGACTGACAGGCCCATGGTTGGATATATTTGGCCTGGGAGATGCTGCCATACACATTGGGACTCCACAAAGTATCGCCATTAGAAGCCCAGACTGTGCAGTAGCCACACATCTTATTAATCAGGTAAAGTCCAAGACTATGGATCAAAGCCCATCTCGGTTTAAATAAAAACTATTTCACATACTCATTATTGATTGACCCTGTTTTATTTCTGCAAGGTTGGTCCAATTGCTGTAACCTCAGCCAACCCCACAGGTGAGGCAGACACAACTCACCATAACCAAGTTTACGCTAAACTGGGAAAGAAGGTAATAACCACGATTTAGTGTTATGTTCATTACAAAAGAAACTTTTTTCTTGTTTATGTTGTAAATATGGATTTTGTTGGTTAGGTGGACGGGGTGTTGTGTGATGGACCGTCCCCAGAGAATATAGCTTCCACTGTGGTTGACTGCACCAAGATTGAAACTGGACAAATTGGTTTCTTCAGAGTGGGCCTCATTCCAAAATCCAAGGTAATATAGATACGATTCCTAATGTCCTCTCCATGATACAGGAAATAGTTTTGTTTTAGTGTTATTAACAATGTTGATGCCTTCCATTTTTTCATGCTCTCAAGGTTCTTCAGATATTTGAAGAGATTCGAAATCGGCACAGACAAGGTTATACTAATCCAGGATTTGAACATGATCTACCCCTACAAGACATTCAAACAAATCAAAGGCCAACACACACAACAGAATGGGAAAAAGAAACTGGAAACCCAACACCATCCACAGTTTTACCTCCACAGAGTCGAGACGTCAGAAATGGCTCATAACAGCCCATTTTAGAGATGCTTAAAGGGCTGTTCAGTGATCAAGAGTCTGATAAGCATGAATAGCTGCTAAATTACCTGGAGAAATGTGTAAGTGTTGCCACATGCAGTATATTATTGCAGGAAAAACACTAACCCTCATTAATTTATTTTTGTACTGAATATAAGTTTCATCTAGAGTATTTGACATCTTGTCTGTGTATTGTATATAATTCTAAATCAAGAGATATGGTATATTCGCCACATTATATGTAATAAGTGGTTTCTGATGACCCTGTATATACATAATTGACATCGGGAGTCTTTTGCATCAATAAGATATTTTGGCTCATTGTTAGTAGCAGAAATCTTCTAATTCTGCAAATGAAGGGTTTGAGGTTGAACTGCGTGTTTAAAGTGATACTAGAGTATGAATTTTATTTCAGTCCAGACAAGCCCCTCCTCTTTTTCTTGTCATTCAGTGGTGGCCTTGCTACTGTTCATTGGATAAATGTCCTCATGCATAACTAAAGTGTGACGGGGATTAAAGACATGCAATGATGGCTGGACATTCTCATGCAGGATTTTCTGGTAGAAAGCAAAATTCATGATTAAATCATGTGGGCGAGTCATCCAGGTCTTAAGGAAGCAAAGAAGCTCCAAACTTCACACTACTCAGTATCACATTCTGTCTCTGAAATACTGTCTTAGTTTAAGGTCAGACATAGACGTAACATGAGACTTGTCTCACCAGTCCACAGAATATTTTCTCCCCCCCCCCCCCAAAAAAAAAAACATCAACATCCTTTTTGGCAATTGAGACACATGCCTTTGTTTTCTCTTGTTACTCCCCTATGGATGCCATTTTTGCACAGTATATCTTTCTTATTGTTAAATCTTGAATTCTGAGCACAACTGCAGCAGCAAAGTCTTTAGTGCTGAAGATATTTTTTTGACATCCTGTTTGAATCACCAATGTGCTCTTGGAGTAATTTTGGTTTGCCAGCCTGTGTGTTTTGAGTTGTAAAGGATTGCCTTCATTTTGGTTTTCTGTTATCCAAATATCTTGAAAATGGTTCTGTAACCTGTTCCAGCTGAAATATGTCGATTGCTTACTTTTTGTATTTTTTTTAGTTTAGATCCTAGTTTTTTTTTTAGTGTTGCTTTTTGATATCTTTCAGCTGTCCTATTTTAAATGATTATATGAGTAGGTCATGTAATAATTGGGCTTTGGCTTGTAAAACTGATGTCAGATTTCTAAAATAAAGTCATTTAAAATGTATCAAAGTTAATTCATGATTTAACAAAGGCATCTATTTTTAAAGATTGATCAGGTTTGTAATCCATAAAACAAAAACACAACACAAACAATACAAACACAATAGCAAAACCTATAAAAAAAAACAATTGTACCAGTGCTTACATTGAGCTGACTGGTGACCGCAGCACTGACACAGTGGCTCACCAGAGTCTCGTCTAAGGTGTTCTTAGTCTTTTAGATGGCACACAAACCTGTACTTCACCTGTACTTTTAGTGCAGGGCATGAGTTCACATGAGCTTTGTCATGGTTTTACTAATTGATTTAACCCACATGCAGAACACACTCGGGAGATCAACACAGTTTTTAAAGGTTTATTGAAGTGATGCCACTTGTCAGGAATCAAGGAATGGGTGCTTGAGCCAGGGCAGCGGTGACTCGAGGTGGAGGTGGAGATCTCCCAGGGACGAATGAGTGGGGGTCAGTTCCAGGAACTGAGAGGGTAAGCACGGTGGAGGGTGAGCAGGGCGCAACCGCAGGACTGAGAAGCCTGGAGGGTGCAAGGTGAGACTGAAGAACCAGGGAGTCTTCTGAAAGGCTCGCAGGTGTCAGAGTTTAGGTCTACACAACAGGCGTTTCAGAGGCTAGAGTTACCACTGTTAGGCAACACTCTGGCAAAGAAGTGCTAGCAACCAGCTCATCTTATCCTCCTGCTGATGAGGTCAGATGGAAAACAGCTGTGCTTCACCCAGACACCATGCCACAGGACGGCATCTAGTGGAGGAAGGAAAGACTGTTTGGCGCCTGCAGGGTACAAATTACAAGTATGAAGAACAGCCTCAACAAGGAAGTCATACAAATTACAAAGATCTTTACAGTGAGCAATAGCGTTGCAGTTTACATCAGCGCACAGAATAGCATGAAGTATATTATCAGAGCTACCTCTTGTAGACTGCTCAGGGGTCTGATCAGGTAGTGACACAGTGTACCGTGATGCTCTGAATATCCACTGAGCGGAGCGGCTTCGTTGCTAACCAAAGTCAAGTGTGCACATTTTAACAGATTTTTGAGCAAATTGTACCACATAAGATCAGTCAGTAAGAACAACGGTAATCATATTTATAATGTATACCAGATTATAAGGCGCACCATCAATTTTTTAGAAAATTTAAGGATTTTAAGAGCGCATTATAGTCCGAAAATTATGATAAGTAATTACAAGGTTAATACAGGTGGTTGAGGTGCTCCAATAAAAAATAATAAAATACAGAATAAAGTGTGTTATTTAAACTCATGTACACCCCAGTCCACAGAGTTGGTGAAGATGGCAGGCAGTCCAGACCTAAAATAAAATTGTTAAGGTGCAAGAAGAGCACCTTAACAATCTTACAAATCTTACAATGGAGTTTTGGAAAGAACGTGGTGGAAGCTACAATTTACCCAGATTTAAGCGGAGGAATGGGTGGAGCCGAAAAAAAGCCTTCAGCATTCTAACACCTTGGTGTACGTAGTTGGTCCTTGGTCTGGTGGGGCCATTTTGAGGGATCTAGTTCAGTGCACATGCTGATGACATAGAGGATACTGCAAGAGAATATCCACCTTAGCCACAGGCTGACACCTTGGTGCTGTGGGGGAAATTCCTCCAAATGAAGCAGAAAGATATCTTTGTGAACAGATTAAAAATTATAATTAACTGTTCAGACACCATTCATTTAAATTGAAATACAATATGTACTGTTGTTCAAAGCCATTAGTCAATATAGTTAGTAACAATCCACAAATGCAAAACAGAAGACTGGGATCAAAACTCAAAACTTTTCATTGTGTTTTTCTTATCTTATCGTCACAATAGCGCTACTCATTCCCATGTCTAACATTGAGAAATTGGATTGCTGAGAAACGTAACTGAAAGTCCCCAATGAGTGAGGAGGTACAACACCAAAGTTAGGCATTGATGCTTAGCAGGATATTTGACTAAAAGAAAAAACAGTGATCAATCTCCAAGTCGAACTTGAGGTCATGAAACCAGGGCTAATTTAAAGATTTGGAAGTGGAAGACATGAGAAATGTCTTAGAAACGATAACATGGAGACCAAACAGAGCGGCATGCTTGGATAAGCAGATAATCCGTTCACAGCACTGTCCCATTCAGAGCTCAGTAAACCTCACCTTCTTCAGAGCTGTTTCGGCTTCTTTCACAACTTGTGACCATCAGTAGTTCCTGCTGCTGTTAAGAGCAGCAGGAAGAGCGATCAGTTATAAATAATTTTGGTCTTAACTTTATTCAGTGATTATTTGTACATTTGGCGTCTGTTTCATTTGACCCTTTGATGCAAGTCTATCTAGAAATAATATGTTTTACAAGAATAAAGCAGACAGCTGGAATGGACTCAGCAAGGTGGAGTTTTTGTTGCAGCAGACAGGATTTCTGTAGATGAGTGACAATCAGAGCAAATTGTATTTTCATCAGAAGTCTTCTGAAATTCGGTGGTCCTGTTTGATCCTCTCTTTTTTTGCTAGCCTTTCTTCAGTTTATGTTCTGTTATACTATCATTGTATACTTGTAATGTTAGATTTTGTTAGCTTAAGGCCTTAATTATTTCTGTAGTTCTGTTATCTGTTCCTTCTTAGTTTAGTTAGATTCTTGCCTATGTTGGACCATTATTTTGTTAACTGTTAGGTTCTGTTTATTCCCTGCTCCAGCCAGTTCATTGCCTCTCCTTTCCTGCAGTCTGATTGTATCACTCAGTTATAGCGTGCCTAATTAGCTATCTGTTGTTTCCCTCCGTCTCTTCCCCTTTATGTTCAGCCCACATTGTTAGGTCCTCCGTCTTCATTTGTGCCGTGTTCCTGGTTCCCTGTCTGCCTATAAGCTTTGTTTATTTATTTATTAAACCATTCTACACTCAAAATACATCTTCCTAACTCTTGTCTGCACTTTGGTCCTGATCTCAACAACAAAAACTTGTCAAAAAGTGTTTCATTCCATGAGTACCCTGTGGATTAACTCCAACTGAGTTACCCAGAGGTAACAGTAAACAGCTATTCAAGCAGTCTTCATGTAAAGGGGTGTGTACATCCTAGAGTGTGTTTTCAGTCCAATACCAAGGTAACATACACAAAAAAGTGTTCATGTTCACACTCCCATCGATTGTCTTTTGCTCATCAGAGATCGGGCCGAGGGGGCACCAGATCCGAAAGGGACACCCAGACACTCTTCGCCCCTCCAGCTCATTCTGGGGGATCCTAAGGCATTACCAGACCATACAGGATAAATAGTCCCTCCAGCAAATTCTGGGTTTTCCCAGAACACAGTCACTCTCCTTCCTTTGGATAATACAAATGTACGAAAATAATCCAATATATACATTTTGGCCTAAGAAAAGAAACTGGAATGCCTCCAAGAAACCAATTAGTGTAACACTCAAGCACCCAAGACATAGTATAAATTAAGTCACAAAATTGTTTAGTTTCATCAAAAATATGAATATATAAAACATTATTGAGCATTAATGAATCAAGATAATTTATCAGTTGAGGAAAATGTTGAGCTGTGAAGAGGCAAATGTGAATGCAGCTGTTCTTCAATAGCATTACACTTGCAAGAAGGGTTTAAGGTACACGTGGCATTTGCTAGACTGAAACCTAGGATTTTGTTCAGGCAACTATATATAAACCTGTTTCCTGACTACTTAGATATCAATCTAAAAGATATTACATGAGTGTTAAAGAATAATTTTCTGTGAAACCTTCCCGCCCAACATATAAGTGAGCAATTACCAGGAAGGAGACCGGGAAACTCAGCACCTTTATGGTCAGTGTTGCTGTTTGCGAGTCAGACTTGCCTTTTCCCACCCAGAACTCTGTGGAAAACATGCAAGTGTACTTCAGACTAAACGGTGTGCTTTGTAAACTTTCCAAAACATCATCTCTATGCTTTATAGAGAAGAATTATGAAGATGTCCATGCCCAGTGACTCAAATTTTACTGCAAGCATTGGACTTTGAAGAATCTGAATGTAGTGTGTTTATTTCCACAAGTTTCTATTTTGACAGAGCCCCTTTATTTATTTATTTTTATTTTTTTGCTTTAATCTCTTTCAGGAAGCCAGTATTCTTCTACCTGTAAACGGTCTTTTGTCTTTCTGGCCCGTTTAAACCTAAAGGGTAAATAAGTTAATGTGAAAGATGTGTTGATACGTTTTTTCTGAACCTGAGTTACCAAAAGTAGGAAAACACCTATTCTTTTCTTCTTTTTGTCGGTATGAATGCTCTAAACTCTATTCTCTATTCATTAAAATTGAGTATCTGGAGAGATTATATGAAGGATTTGATTTTCCTCTTTCTTTTTTTAACACTAATTTAAATGTGGCAGACCAAATCCATTTTACACATCTCATCCACTGTGGACCAGGAAGCAGGCACCACATGCCTACCCTTTGCTCCCACTGTTTTGTTTTGTTTTTCTGTCCACACCATTTACTGCTCCTTATTTGGAATCTTTGAAGATCAGGCACTATGAGTGTAATATATAAAATCACTTCCTGTGATTTTACAGAAATGTGATGTTAATAGGAACAATGAATATGTCTGTTTTTTCTGTTTGTCTATTTTAAGAAATGCTTTAAAGGTGATGCGAAAGTTATTAAGGGAACAGAAGCATGATTAGTTTCCTGTTGAAACTATGAAAACATTGTTACTCAGTCACCCACACTGTGTGTAAAATTGTGTTTATTCATAGAGAAAATAGACTTAGAATCTGTGTCACTCAATATGTGATAACTGAATGGCCATAATTACGCATAAATCATTTGTTAAAAAAAAAAAAAAAAACATGAAAGGGTTCCTGTCAAGAATGGCCTACTGGAGCACAAGTATTATGGCTAGATGTGTATGTCTACTCTGAGTTATTTTATCCACATTTTCACTTTCAGCAAAAATCTCTTTATTTTGTTAATAAATTACAGACTTTTCTATTGCTGCACCATTCTTTCCTGTCTGGTCATTGTTGTGGTCTGACACTTCAGTTTGTGTCATATTTGAGGGACATTGACAGTGTGTATCTAAGCTACCAGGTATATGACTTTGATTGACTGGTATCCTGAATTAACCTATTGGATGAAGAATATTACTAAACGTACTGATTGGCCACGGGCACAGATGTGGCATTCTATTTGCCTCAAAAATCAAAAATAGGAGCCGGGAATGGGGTAAGCCCAGGTAAACAGCGTTCCAGTTGACACAGTTGGAGAAATCAGAATTACAAAATAAAATTAATTCCAACATGGTGGCGGCCAGGAAAGCTGTTGTTTTCTTCATAGTACCTTTTACAAACGTCCTTTAAAGCTGTACTTTCCACATGCAAACACCACTTTTAATTTGTCAGGTCCAGCGTTGCAGCCAGTTTATGTAACATTGATTTTAGGCGCGCTCCGACAACTGTATTTTGTTAAATTAACAGGTTCTCATCACAGCTTACTGTTGTTGATGCGAGTAGCTACAATGTTACAACAATCGGACTAAAAAAATTGTATCTGACTTATCCATGGGAAAGTCCGACTTTAGCGACTGTTACAGTTGATTTTTCTGCGGCCCAGGGAGAATCTTCAAGTAACCAATTAGAGATCATTATAAAGCCACATAGAAGCCAAAAGGTTACACAGACCCATAGACACTCATTTGTCCAACACCCCTCAGGGTTGAAACACTAAAATTCTGAAAGACGACCCCAAATAAACCCAAACTGGATTATCAATGCTGGAAAATTAAATGTCAGACACATTTTATGACAGAACAACGGTGGTGATTTAATAATTTTTGTCCATAATTTTTGTATACTGTCTAAACTTTTTTCCTGCACCTTTCCTGCTCCTTCTATTGACAAGTCCCCACTGTTTTGATGTCATAAATATAAATCACAGGACAAAATACCCACAGAGCATTCACAGCTTTTTTTTCTCTCCAGTATAGATATTAATACCGGCCTGCTCCTGCTTATCTCTGAAGCAGTGACGTTCGGTAGGGTTCATAGCTGGTGAGGCACTGACGTCATCAGAGTCAGATTTACAAATATATACACTCTACAGAGTAGACTCGTTGCAAAGTGCTGAAGGAGACTGATTGAGCCAAATAAATTGACCAAGAGACATGGAAAAAATAGTGATTCTTTGATAAAAAAATAAAACTAAATTATTTGTCATTTGATTGGTAACAGTTTATGAGTTATGATGGATTTTTGCATTTGTAACACATTTAAAAAACTATAACCCACATTACGCACATTTTATTACAAAACCAAAACATGAGTAATTATTAGTGATGTCACGTGATGTGCCAAGGCTTCGAGGCGTGTGTCGAGTAATGGAGTGTATGGCAAGCCGTTTTAACATAAATTCGGTTCGTCTGACTATCCGTAATTACATTCCAGATATCTTAAAATGCATTTTGACTAGACAAAACTACATTTTGACTATCCGGAATGGTAATTTAAGATATCTTTATTTACATTCTGACTAGGAAGAATAATAATTCAAGATATCTTCAATTACATTTTGACTAGTCAAAATTCCTTTCAAGATATCTCAAATTACGTCACCGGATTCGTCATTGAAAGCGTCACACATCCGTAGATGTAATTTAAGATATCTCGAACGTAATTATGACTAGTCAGAATTACAATTTAAGATATCTGAAATAAGACATTGCGTGTAAGCCCCTTATTGGCTGTAAGCTGCCCAAAGCTGCCTGAACATTCAATGGCGCTGGCTGTTTTCGACAAAATTGTAAGAAAATGCCACAATATAGAAAGAGCTTTTTAAGTATGGGATATGCAGAGAGGGCGAAAATAGTATACTTGAAGAATGCTTAAGAAATTTGCAAAGAATTTCGGATTTACTTGCTGCCGACGCACACAATGCACTGAAAAATGGCTAGCTGAAAGCGCTACTGTCGACTCATGTCCAAGCTGGAAATAAGGAATATTCCTCAGCCCGGACCAGTCCTGTTAATAACCAGATGCAGTTTTTATACTGTGGTAAAGCATCTGCCTCTTGGGAATTATGGTAAAGCCAGCTAGCTCTTGATTTTCACATGCGAGACGGCACAAAGCATTACAGCACCCCCCTTTAGCTTCTCTGAAAACAAAAGCGCACGCCTCCGGTTCCTGTGTGATGACATATGGCAAGCCGTTTCGTAATTCAAGATATCAGTAACGTCATTTTGACTAGTCAGAATGTCAATTTAAGATATCTTAAATGGAAAAGCTGAATAATTCAAGATATCTCTAATTCATTTAGAGATATCTTAAAAGGAATTTTGACTAGTCAAAATTACAATTCAAGATATCTTAAAAGGAATTTTGACTAGTCAAAATTACAATTCAAGATATCTTAAATTTATTTTTTACTAGTCAAAACTGCATTTCGCCTATCCAAAAATACATTTAAGATATCTTGAATTATGGTGGCATTTGAGATATCTTTAATTAGAATTATGACTAGTCAAAACTCAATTTAAGATATCTTGAATTGTAATTTTGACTAGTCGTAATTTAATTGTAGATATCTGAAATGGGTATTTCAGATAGTCAGTAATTCATTCGAGATATCTTGAATTGACGTCTCCATACAACTCAATGGAAAATCTGATGTCATTTCGACTAGTCAGAATGTAATTAGAGATATCTCGAATAGGTATTTTGACTAGTCAAAATACAATTAGAGATATCTTAAATTGCTAAAACGTCTAGTCATAAAACAATTTGAGATATCTCGAACGTAAGGGCGGTAAAACCGAATTTATGTTAAAACGGCTTGCCATATAGAGTGGGCGTTTCCGTAATGCGTGTATCGAAGCTTGCTTCATTTAGGGGAGGAGCCGAAAACGATGACGTCCTGAGCCTCGCTGTCCGGCTGTACCACGTGACTGCTTCGGGAAGTGGCTCAGATTTTGGCGTGGGTTTTGACAGCTTTAGAAACCCCACAGCAGTGTTTCCCGCAGCATGATGTTGGCGACTCACGCTACCGCCTCACGCTACCGCCTTGCCAACATTCCAAAAAAAAAAAAAAAAACTAACTCGATATGCTTGCATGTTTATTTGACGTTAACACGCGGTTTTCTGTTGTTACTTTCTCGCGTGCATATAGTGAATGGCAGGGAAAAAACAGGCAAAAATACATGGATACTTTGAAGCAAGAAAAGACTTCACTGACGCCCCCCCCCCCTTCCCCCCTCCACCGCCAGTCATCGGCGCAAAACCGCGCGGATGACTGCCGCATTATTATATTACAAACACACTATCACAATTTGTGCATGCTGATGTTTGCTTGTTGAGCAAATAAAGACAGGTAACAGACACTGTATTTATTCCCTTTTAACCAGCCACCAGAAAACAAGAGCTGGATGAAGCTCTAGTCTCCATGATAGTGAAGGATACCCAGCCTGGATGACGTTGGATTCAGGACAGAGGCAAACATAAGCAGGCTAGAGAACCCCCTGGCTAATCATCGGTCACTGTACCCCAATCTGTACAAACTTGCACTTATTTATTAATGCACCCCGGCATCATCTGTGCCATGTGAGCGTGTCTTTTCAAAGGCTGGAGAAGTAGTGTCAAAAAAGAGAAATCGTTTGAAACCAAAAACTGTGGAGAAATTGTTGTTTCTTAATAAAAATGCATGAAATCATCCAAGTTACACAAGCATTAGCCTATTCACTACCCCCTCCCTAGTTCCACAAGCACTTTCAGTGTCCTCTGCCTGATTAAGCCCATGCCATTTTTCTAGAGTCACAGAAAAACATTATTACACAACATGCCATATCACATGACACTATTATTTTGGGAATAATTACAGACAGAGAATACATTCAAACAATATTTTATTATGCATATATGTGTATACATAATTTATGTAGACAAATTATTTCGTCCTACACCTTTTGTGAAGTCATTCCCAAGAGCCATAATAGACAAAATATCAATGCTTCACAAGATACAGTGGGCTGTGATTATACACCTGGCCAGTAGGTGGTTTTGTGTGCACATGAAGCTCCAAGAAATGAACCCTTTCTCGAACCAGTTGGCTCAAGTGGTTCGATGCCTCATGAGGCTTCATCTAACCATCACTAGTAATTATCGCTGTCTTACCTCTACTTATAAATGAAGTCCATGCGGCGCTCTTTCTGAACAAAAATATCGGTCATTTTCCGGTAAAAGTTCTCTTTATCTTCTTCGGTTTTAAAAGTCTCTCAGAATCAGTGGAGCTCAATGCCAGGGAGGAAAGCCTTCCTTTGTCAGTCCGGTTCCACTGTATAAAAGTAATTTTAGTGCTTTACTTGTTTAGCAAAACTCGCTAATAATACATACATAACTTGCTGTGACTCTACAGTTTTGGATCACGAGCGGTGCTCCTTGAGCGCCCCCTGCCTAGAGGCCAAGGAACTGCCGGCCTCTCCTACAACCAGTTCTTTGCCTTTTATGATCGCGCAGCAGCACGAAAACATGTTACATGCACACAGTTTGATGACCAAAACACAATTCGTAATCCACATATATTAAATTGTGGAAAATCAGTTCATAACTGTTTGAACAATTGAATTTATGATCTAGAGACAGGAAGATGCATTCACAGAATGAAGCCAGCGCAGTTAACATGGGGTTGCGCAATCCCAGGGGAGGCCAAGCTCGCAGCAGCCTCAACGGCTTCGCTATCAAGCGCCACCAAGGATTTACATGAAAAATTACGAAAAGTATGCGATTTTAAAGATAATGTGATCGAAAATGAGGAAATTAGATTAAAAAAAAATACTTATTACAAATGACTGAGTGAATAAAATTTATATTATGTTATTATATATTATATTATATTATGTTATATATATTTTCTTTCGTTCCATGATGACAAGTGAGGCCTGGCCTCACTTGCCTCCCCTGACTGCACGTCACTGCTTTGAAGGACCGTCTTACCCCGGCTTAAGATTTGGCAGTAAAGGAAAAACATTTGATCATAGGCAAACATTAAAATATGCATATTTATTTCATTTGGAATTCCAATTGAGACAGAACTTACATTGCCATTTCATTGTATTCAGTATAAGCTTGACATCCTGGCTCATGGTGATGTAAGAAATTCTGTCTCTCTGAACACATCTTTTAAAGGACTGACTGCCCCTCCTGCTTAGTCCCGGGGGGGGGCAGATCAAAACTGAACAGATCAAAAACTGATCTAAAAGGAACAAATCATAAAAATCTAACAAAAATCAATACGGCTCACCTTAAACCAAAAGCAGACCTGCAGCTCTCAGACTGCAGGTCTGCTGGTGGTTCCTAGAGTCTCTAAAAGTAGAATGGGAGGCAGATCCTTTAGCTATCAGGCTCCTCTCCTGTGGAACCAACTCCCAGTTTTGGTCCGTGAGGCAGACACCCTGTCTACTTTTAAGACTAATCTTAAAACTTTCCTTTTTGACAAAGCTTATAGTTAGAGTGGCTCATGTTATCCTGAGCTACCTCTATAGTTATACTGCTATAGGCTTAGGCTACTGGAGGACATCAGGGCCTATTTTCTCACTCTACTGAGTTCTACTGTTATCCAGTTTTTGCATTGCTTGTCGTCATTTTAGCTTTTAACTTTCTGTTCTCTCTCTTTTATCTTCATAGTAGGTACACCTGGTCTGGCGTTCTGTTAGCTGTGACATCATCCAGGGAAGACAGATCACCCGCTATTACCATCTAATGTAGAACAGATTACTGGATCAATGTTTGCTTCTGTGCTTTTTTGTCTGTCTTGTTGTGTCTCTGGTCTTCTCTAACCCCAAGTCGGTCGAGGCAGATGACATGTTTCATGAAATGAAACTGATTTGAATTGAATTGAATTGAATATTTTGTATTGTGTGTTCCCTGCAATGTGTCATATAACCTTGAGTAAAAATACCTTTATGTCATTGCGATAAAGTAAATACCAAAGATGGGCACAGATACACTGTTTTTATTTAAAAGCTGGGATTATTCCTACTGCTGGCAAAGTAATGCAACATACTAATAGTTACAGTTGTAGTTATCTGATCTAAACAATATTTATGTTGTAATATTGATGGACAGAAGAAAACGTTTTTATTCAATCCAATGTTATTCTTAAATTATTTGAAACATAAGCAGAAGCCAAAGTGCCATACAAATAAAAGCAAAATATACATCTTCTGATTGCACAGAATATTATAATTTTTTTGTCATTGGGCTCTTAATGAATTAGCAAAAGTATAAAAAGAATGTCCCATACTATTTCACAAACAGGCACATTTATTTTTTGTGTGAGCAAGAGAAAAGTACTTGAGCACAGTGCAAGTCAATGCTTCAAGCAGCCACAGAAAACTTAGGATATAAACTTAAATTATAAATATAAATAAAGCTCCACTACAGTGGTAAGCAGCTTTGAAGTGTCTCTTGTACTGAACGATACGCATTTTTGCCTTTTTTGCTCCTCAGGGTAACTCTGGGAAAGTAACAAGTTATGTTAACTGAACAAGTAGTCATTCTCTCAGCTCAAGTAGCCAAAATGCTATGCCACATTGCCATGCAACCCATGAACTGCTGATTTGTTACTGTGTTACCTTTATGAGAGGGACAATGGGGTATTAATTTGATTTCCACTCCATGTCTGTGTTTTGTGCAACTGGAAATAACTCCAAATAGCCAAACTGGTTCACTGTGTAAGCAGAGAGTAAAAGTCTACCAGCCTCACTGGGTGGAAAAAGGCTGACTGACAGCATGTAGCAACAGGTGGGGGAAGGCGACGCTGTACCTAATGCTCTATATTATTACTTTATTAAATAACTTTATTATTTAATGTTTATTAAAAAGACTTTAAACTATGAGATCGAGTGAATATCTTAAATCATGTTTATCTCTTATTCTATAAAGCAGATTGGGAGGCAGAGCTCTTTCAGGTGACCAAAAATTACAGGTGGAAAATGTAAACGTTAAGATAACTCATAAGAAAAACATATGTGCTTTGTAATTTCGTTTCATGTTTGGGCCAATACATTTGCAGCATGTTTTACAAATTAAAAATGCACCACCTTTTTCCCTTGATTTAGCTTAATGCCATCAAATAATTTTGGGGGTCCACCAGAAAATATATTTATATAATAAAAAGCATCAAAACTTTTTTGGCTTTCCCATATTCTAGTCTGTTTATTGAAAAAAAAACAAAGTATTTGTTGGCTTTTATTTATTTATTTATTTATTTGTTCATTTAGGTTTTGCAACACTGCATCAGAACATCCCTCTACACATCCAGGACTTTGCTGTTATTCTGCATCATTTGTAGTACTTTGTACCTGAATGAACACTATAAAACTTGAACTATTCAATATAAACCACGTAACAAGTATTTAAACAGATTTGTTGAACACAAGATTTAGTAAATATTTTATTTACACAGAGTAACTCCATACAACATTGCACAATGCACTTTAACACATAAGTCAGACGAGAACATTGTTTTGCCGCAACCAAAAAGCCACAAGGTGTGCAGAAAGAACATTTTAAAAAGATGAATAAATATCTACAAATTTACAGTTACTACATAAATATATGTTGATATTCTCTCAGATAAACATAACATTTTTTTTTTCCATTTTCAGGCACAAGTAGCTCTGGTGTTTCAGCATCTGCAATTTCAATAACACTTATACAAACAAAGCTTTGGTTTTAAATGTGTGTTTTTTGTGGTGTTGATCCTCACACAAAGCCATGAGGTAGTTCTCTGTAACAAGACTCACAACATTGTGTTTTTCAGCCTGTCAAAGATCTGTTGGACTTTAACCGCAGGGACACAGCCTTCTCTTACAATGGAGATGATACCTGAACAAAAGGTGAGAGTGCCTTCAGTTAGAGTGTGAAGGGTAAAACCAACATGAGAAGGAGTCACCATGATTATTTACACTTACCTTCATCAATCCTCAGACAGTTGACAACAGTTGAAGCAACGACTTCATTTGTGTCCCCGTCGCAGAGGACCCCTTGGATCTTGTGCCCTAATCGACTGTGATTAACAAAAAAACAGCACAAAAGGGAGGATTAACATATATGAATTGAATGTAACAGTTTTATCAACATGTTGCGGTAAAAATGCTTATTAAAGTTCTTTTAAGAGTGTCTTACTTGATGACCATGCTGTGGTGGGTGCTGTCTGGTTCTCCGCTGGGATTGGCTGACGTGATAGCGAGGGGTCCAGTGAAGTCGCATAAGTGGCAGGTCACCGTGTGGTCAGGGACACGGATCATGATGCTGTCCCTGGTGCCAACACGGTCGTAAGCTGCTCCCACTCCTGCAGAAGAGAAGTTAACATTTGAGATTAGGGTTAACTGATTTTTTTTTTTAATCAACTTCTGTCATTAAAACAGGGCAGATTTCAATTGACATGCAAATGACTCCACACGGTTCACCTAGCTGAAACAGCCAGTCTCCTTTGCTGACGATGCAGCTGATGCCTCCTGGATAAACATTCCTCATGAACTCCCACAGCAGAGGGCTAAAGGGAGGCTTGGCTGCCACCAGCTGTTCCACACTAGAAATGCAAATGCAGATAGGCTTCTCTGCTGGTCGGTCCTGGAGGAAGATCATATTTCACAAGATGATGATGGCTTTTATCTGAAATAAGCATGGTGAAAAATTTATATCAACTTATTCTTAAAACATTTCTTACCTTGATGCTGTAGATTCTCTCTATCGCCTGGGGATTTTTGCAGGAGGCAGCCAGAGCGTACACAGTGTCTGTGGGAATACCGCACACTCCTCCCTCATCCAGAAGCCCAGCGATCTTTAAGAGGCCGCTGGTGAGGCGAGAGCTAGCCACCGGACAGGGCAGCTCCTCAGATAGTTCTGATTTCATTTTTTCCTAAAACAAAAGATAATGCAGGGGATATGTTTAATAATTCATGTGTAGCTGAAGGTTTTAAGAGGATTACACATTTTGTCACTGGAGTGATTTGATTACCTTGATGAGTGCAGGCCCCATTGGCAACAGTCTTTGTGAGAAGATGCAGTTTATCAATGAAGCCAAAGTGCCATATATGCATATGATGGAGACCAGTGCAAGCATGGCAACTGTAAGGAAAAAAAGTGTCAAAATGTACATGAAATAAGGTGAAAAGATCCATCCAGACCCATGTATCTTATGGTATGTGGCTTTTGATAACTTACTTTCAAGCTCATATGGCAGCTTGTGTAAGGTGGAGAGAAGGAAGCAGACAAGAACCACCTCCATGAGCGTTGTTAGGAACAGAAGAACCAAGTTTCTATAAGCAGCTGTGAACAGTTAACAAAAATTATTACAATATTCAAAACACAAATATCTACAGCTGAAAATGCACTAATAAAACTTACCAATCAACATAAGGAAAGCATTAATGACCAGGAAGGCGATGGCTCCTGCAGTAAAACCATAATCTGCCTCGGTTGAGAGCTGAAGCTGGTTACCTGGCGAAAAATGGCTTGAGATGAAATTCCTGTGTAAACTGCAACAAATGCTGCCATGCTGCTCATATATTGGCCTTGACATACCTGCAAATCTATACCATGTCCATGTTGCCCAAACAGCCACATAGATGGAGGAGATGACTGAGCCGAAGCGCCCTCCTCCTGTCACTTGCAACCTGCTGACATAGGCCTGGATGATAGCTCCAGAGATCAGGACCCAGGGGATGGTCAGGTGCAGGAGGGAAGGGTTCACACTCATCTGTCTTGAATGTAGAGCTGACAGAGCTGCGACCCCATTTGAGAGATAGAACAGAGCATCTGAGGTCTGATCAGTTGGTGGCAGCACATCCTGATCTCCCTGTTTGGACCTACAACCCAAAGCCCTAGTCAGCTTCTCAGAGGACACTGGCTGGGGTCCAACAGGTATAAGAGATTTCTCTGCAATGGAGTTGATGAGACGGGTGAAGGTGCCATAGATAGAGACTGCAGTGAAGAGAGAACAAGCTACACCAAAGAAGATGTAATAACCCTGCAGGGGGATCTGAGGGACCGTGGAGACTGTGAGCAAGACAAAGAGCAAGTTATGGATCAACTCCAGGACGTCCATGTTCAGGCTCCCCACACAGAGCACCAAAGCTGCCGCCACAAAGAACCAGTCTCCTACCATTGCTTCCCTTCCAGAGACAACTTTACTGTCCTCCACTATTAAAACAGACGCAACAAACTCATCCCAAGCTTGGATCAGCCAATATGTGGCATGGAACCCAAACTTTGTGGTGTGGTAGCAATCTTGGCGCAGATGGGCGTAGTAGCTGGAGAATAGCTGGGCAACTGAGATGATTGATACCCATACAACCCCTAAACCAAAGGATTTCATGTACCCAAAGCTATAGAAAGCAAAGATGAACGGAGCGATGGAGTCGCAGAAGAAGCCCAAAGCCATTGGTTCTGCATATTTTGTGTTCTTCTTCTTCTCCTGGCCTCCACTCTGAGCTTTTCCTGAGTTGGGGGTTCCTAGGAGGAGAACATTAAAGAGTGGGGTCCCAAAACCTTTCAAGGCTAGACGCTGAGTCAGACCTTTGATGAGAAGAGCAGCTGAGCCATAGATGGCAAACATCAAAATGAGCAACTCCAGAACCCCAGACACCACCAGAGCCCAGGAGTCTGCAGCTAAAGCCACTGCCTCAAAGATCAAAGTACCCGTGATGGCTCCAAAAACAAAAGGCATGATGTAGTTGACCGTGGCAGAGCAAAAAGCCAGAATAAAAGATAGGAGGATGTAGGGGACCAGGCCAGCAATGGCTGACTCTTCTATGGAGAGACATAAATAGCACTGTGTGGCATTATTATGAGATGCGTTGCTCATCATATTGTGGGAGGAATTGTTCATGATCTGATCTACTGTTGAGGCCATATTTGGATTTTCAGACAAGGCACCATAGTAGATTCTGGTTGCACCATAACTACCCCAAAGAGCAGCATAGCCAATGAAGGCAGTACCGCTCAAGTGGTCGTATTTGCGGAAGGAGAGCAGTCCAGCCACCAACTGGCATACACCACCTATCAGGATGAGATGTACGCCTGGAAAAAAGGTTGCAAAATAGGGGTTAGATATCTTTCTGGAGCTTTTAAGTCTGTTTTCTTTTGTTATTCTATGTTTAATTTTACCTGCAAGAATGTTCTCTACTCCAACCGGAGCTTTGCCATTGTGAGCTTGACTGAAGTTCTGTAGAAGTACAAGGAATGCACTGATCCCATTCGACAACATGCCTAACACTCCTGGTTCCCCGTAGAAACTGGCAGGAAATCCATCTGATGCTGCCATGTTTCGTTCTGAATCTGAATTCTAAACAAAATACACAACAGATCAGACAATGAGCACTATAAAACCTATCATATTCAGAGCACATAATGCTTCAAATGAAATCTAAATGTTTCAGTAATCAAAGCACACGGTAGGTATACACCTTCCGTTTTATGTCTTCTAGGAATACTTTAAAGATAAAGTGTCCTGTTGTCCTGAAGCCTTTCTTGTCTTATCTGTGAAATCACACAAGACTCGCTGGTCCTGCTCTGTCATGAGTGGGCAGAGCTATTGTTGTAGTGTGACACATAAGATAAAATAAAAAATAGTCTGCATTCATATTTCCTGTGCTGATCTCTGAATAGCAGCTATTTTTTTTCAGCACCCACCACTGCATGGCCATCAAGTAAGACACTCTTAAAAAAGCAGCTATTTACTCTTGAGCAAAATATATTTTTCAAAGACATCTAACCCCAAAACTGGGATTGCTTTAATTTTCTTATTGCATCACGATTGTTACACTTTAATCAACTAAATCTGTGTTAGATATCAGATTATTTCATGTTGTGGAGTATTATTCAAATCCCTGGTAATAATTAAAATTGTTTTGGAATAGTCCAACCACAGCCTTGACTTTAATCTGCTAGAAAATATGTGGAAGGAGCTAAACAGTAGGGTGATGGAAAGAACACCTTCCAACCTCAAAGAGTTAGAGAATGGTATAAAAGAGCATGGCATGATTTATTAAAATATAAATAAAAACAGAAGTTTTTGTTTATTTGACACTCTTTTATATTGCTTTATTAAATTTGAGAGAAACCTGTCTAATTTCCTAACAGAGGCCAACTTTTTGGTCAAATGAAAATAACTTTAAATGTTAATCTACCAATGGTATGAATAATTCTAGGCTTAGGGATACCAAATACCAAAAGTAGCAAAAAAGCAAGTAAGTGACGCCTTACCTGCCGATGTCCCTCGGAGAGATCAAGTGTTGATATTGTGATGCAGCAGGGATGTAAGTTTTTATACAAAGCCATGGCAGTGTGTAGGAGGAGTTAATGTGCTCCACCACATCATTACCATGCTGGGAGCTGTGACATCATACTTCACACTTCCTCCCTCCTCCTTGAGGTTGTTAAGGATGTCTGTTGTCACAATGGGGCAACGATGACTCCCGTGGAAATACTTCATTTTGATTCAAACAAGGTGGTCAGAGATACATACCTGCCCTGCCCAGTCCGGTTTTTTCAGGTCATTGTGTGACTATATAAGGTGGGTTGGTTTACAACCAGAGAAGCAGCAGCATCCTTCAGAGAAAATCTGCTGGAAGCAAGGACAGGAAGAAAGTTTTTGTGACAGAAACAAGTTAAAGCCATGCTCTCAGTGCTACAGGTAAGAATGATGCTGTTTCTACATTTGTGAGTTAGCAACAATATACTTTTTAAGTTTCTGATTATGGTCATTAACCTATGGAAAGAGCAGTTAAACTTAATTTAAGAACATGTTTCTCTTTTTCAGCCATAACTCCCAAATTGTTTAGTCAAAAAAATGTTTGTGACTCTTTATTGAGAGTAAATAGTCAGAAAGAGTTAACAGGAGTTTTAGATAAGGGCTGAGATTTGTGCTGGTAAACCACACCTGTAACAGCACTTACAGCTCTTGGAGAAGGAAGGATTTGATATTCATTAAAGTGATCAAGTGGAGTCCTCTTTGAGTCACACAGAGACAAATAAATAAACTGCAGTGGTGTCCTCTTACAGTATCAGCCTTGAAATGTTAAACCCCTTCTGTTTAATGAGTAATTCAGCACAAATGCATTTCCATTTTTCCTGCAGAAAACCATTCGGCCGGTTCAGGCTGCCAGAAGGGTGCACCAGTCTGCAGTGCAAGGTAAGAGATTCTGCAGATTTTCTCATTTTCCAATAGAAAATAGAAAAAAAAAATTGTTTACCTTACCATCCTCTCCCTTACTCTAGTCCTGAAGCACCCGGCTCCTGAGGACACAGTCACTGCCAGCTTTGGGAGGTTCGTCAGTGAAATCCAGCCCCAGCATTTGTCTCCTGTTGTGCTCCAGCGCAGCAAAAGGATGGTGTTGGACAGCATCGGGGTCGGTCTCATTGGAAGCACAACAGACGTGTTTGAACTGGCCTTGCAGCACTGTCAGGTAAATCAAAGTCTATGAACAACTTGCAAGTCTTGGTGAGCCATATATTTAGAAGCGCTGATTCAGGAGGGACTCAGTGTGGGGAATGATTATCAATAACTCACTGGTTATTTAAATCACAGATCGTGTAATACACTTCCCTTTGTGTCCAATGACCTTGCAGCACATGTACGCTCCTGATTACATCAGCTCTGTGTACGGCCGAAGAGACGTCAGGCTTTCCCCAACACTGGCTGCTTTTGTCAATGGAGTGGCGGTGAGTGTGAATAACTGGAAAAGTGTTGTTCTCAGGTACTGGAACTGCTTTACCTCAGCTGTTCCTACAGTCTGGCCCCTCAAACCACAGGCTTAGTTTACACAAATAAAAACAAGTCAGCTGGCCCTAAAAATTTCCGTCAGTAGGGCTACATGTCCTTCCAGAGAAGCCAGGTGAGCATCGAGCTTGTTTCTTCTTAAAACAGTTTAAGTGATTTTCTATATTAAACACCTGGCGAAGACAAAAAGGCCCTTTAGTATGACTGTAAACAGGTAACATGAGTCAGCTGAGCTGTACACTGCTTTTAGTTTCACTCTGATTTATCAGCATGTGGTGATTAAAGTCTTAATGCTTCCAGACTCACTCCATGGACTTTGATGACACCTGGCATCCAGCCACTCATCCATCAGGAGCCGTTCTTCCTGCTGTGTTAGCTCTCAGTGACATGATGCCAGCCAGCAGGAAACCCAGCGGCCTGGACTTCTTACTGGCGTTTAATGTCGGCATCGAGATCCAGGGCCGCCTGATGAGATTCTCCAACGAGGCCTGCAACATTCCTAAAAGGTCAGTTCTCAGAGTTGGATTCAAGTTAGGCCAAGATAAAAAACTCATTCAGCACAGAGCTCGTTATGTGTATCTTATTCTGCTTGGATCCACATGAGGTTGTAGATATTGTGCTGATCTCAGCGCTGCGGTGTACAAATTGCCATTGAGGTGCAATAAGCACTGTTTAAGTGTTAGTGAGCTCTAAATGGAGCAGAGTGTTGATCTCATGTACAGCAGTGGCTCTGTAGGACTAGCACGCTGAGCCAAGTGTCGGAAAAAGAACTAGTGTTTTGCAAACTCAAGTGACGTGACACCCTCCCCTTGTTTTTCTGAGAAATTACTAAAAAGTCAAACAAACAAAAAAAACTTCAATGTTAGCTGGAGATCTGTTTGCTTTCTGTTAAAATGCTGCTTCTAACACACCTGATAAAACATATTTATTCTATCACCAGCATGAATGGTTCTTTACTAAAGTACCTCTCTCTCTCTGTCCTTTGTCAGGTTTCATCCTCCCACTGTGGTTGGTCCTATGGGAAGCGCAGCAGCCTGTGCTCGCCTTTTGTCTCTGGATCCCTCTCAGTGCAGTCATGCCTTGGCTATAGCTGCTTCCCTGGCCGGAGCGCCGATGGCTAACGCTGCCACTCAGTCTAAACCCCTTCACATCGGCAACGCCTCACGTCTGGGGCTTGAAGCTGCCCTGCTGGCCTCCAGAGGCCTAGAGGCCAGTCCTCTGGTCTTGGATGCAGTTGCAGGAGTGGCAGGCTTTAATGCTTTTTATGAAGACTATGTACCACAACCTTTAGATTCCCCCCATGACGGCCATGCATTCCTGTTAGAGGAGCAGGACATGGGCTTCAAGCGCTTCCCTGCCCATCTGGGGATGCACTGGGTGGCCGATGCTGCGGCTTCTGTCCACAAGCTTCTTGTGGGAGCTGGTCCTGGAAAGGTCTCCCCACACCAAGTCCAGGACATTTTGCTCAGAGTCCCCCTGTCTAAATACATCAACAGGCCTTTCCCTGAATCCGAGCATGAGGCTCGCCACTCCTTCCAGTTTAACGCCTGCAGCGCTCTCCTGGATGGCGAGGTGACCGTGAAGTCCTTCACCCCAGCTGCCATGAGTCGACCTGAGCTGCACGCTCTGCTGAGCCGCGTTCGGCTGGAGCATCCCCACGACAACCCTGCTAACTTCAACCTGATGTACGGAGAGGTCCAGGTGATGCTTGTAGGAGGAGACACTGTGAATGGACGTTGTGATACCTTCTACGGTCACTGGCGCAACCCTCTGACCAACCAGAGTCTGAGGAAGAAGTTCAGGAACAACGCCGAGGCGGTGCTTCCATCAGCGAAGGTCGAGCGGCTGATTGAGGCAGTGGACGACCTGGACAGACTTGAGGACTGCAAGGACCTGCTCTCACAGCTGCAATGAAGATTTGCAAACACTACAAAACAACAGAACTCAGCTATTTAGCAAAATGAGATCAGTTGCATTCTGAACTATATATTTATACTGAAAACATTTAAGTGTTTATTCTATCGGAGAGGAAAGACATTATAATACTTGTTGGTACGTCAGATTATATTTCTTTAATTTACACTGGGAAACTATCTAGTCTATAAGAAATCTATAATGTGAATGAAGAAATGTGATAAAACAAATGGAGGGAAATGGACTGGCTTTAAACTGGTGGTGTTTAAATATTCGTGTCATACAGTGCATTTATTTAATAATTGTATATATTGTGTTGCTAAATCTGTTGTTTCCTGAAAGACTTGTTTAATTTAACCCCTTCAATATTGTATTAGATAAATGTAGCATATTTGTTTGTGTTTTCATTCTAATAAACTTGCAGAATTCCTAAAATTCCTGTTCAGATGCATAATTTTCCAGTGAAAAATGAATCAATCAAGAATCTTTAGTCATCGTGCGTTACCATAATGAAATTTTTGATGAGATTCAGAATGCAGTTTGCACATAACACACAGACATACCAAGACATAATCGAATGCCGTCTTCTTCAGTGCTTTATTCTTTGTTAAATGATGCATCATTATATTAGTGCAATGAGTGATGGGATAATTTCTCATTCTTTTAGCGACTAGATGAAATACCATTTACAAATGTTCAAAGTATTGATCAAGTGGTTCTGAAGAAAAAAAAATATGTTTTCAAAATATGTTCATCTCAATCCGTTTCCTTAAAGTGTACAATTTAGCACAAAGTGAATTTACCCATCAAATAGATATATTTTTGACATTTGACTATGTAATGTCACCAAAGTTGGTCTCTACTTTAGCAGTGTTATAGATTCTGAACAAAAGATAAATCAATACTCATGCAGAAGGAAAAAACTATGACGAAAATGATTGAAATATTCCTTTTGGATTCGAAGGAAGGAAAAGTTGGAAGGAGATAAAAGAAAAAAATCTAATTTTGTTTATGTGTATATTAAATCGATACCTTTGCTAACAATGTGACTTCCTCATTGCGTTCTGCATTAGACAATGTAGCTCCCTTGAAAAAGAAGGTGATTATTCACAGGAAGCTGGCTCCTTGGTTTAATTCAGAGCTGCGTTCCTTGAAGCGCAATGTTAGGAAATTGGAGAGAAAATGGCGCTCTACACACCAAGAGGAATCCTACCTAATCTGGAGGGACAGACTATTGTTGTATAACAAGACCCTCCGCAGAGTTAGAGCAGCATATTTTTCATCATTAATTGAAGAGAATAAAAATAATCCTAGATTTCTCTTTAGTACAGTTGCCAAACTTACCCAGAGCCACAGCTCTGTTGATCCATCCATTCCCTTAGCTCTCAGTAGTAATGATTTTATGGGATTCTTCATAAATAAAATTGATGCCATTAAAAATAAAATAATTGGCATCCTCCCAAACATGATTACCTCGTCCTCAGTAAGTGAGGCAGCATTGGAGGAATCTTTAGAATCTGCGCAGTGTTTGAACTGTTTAGAAGCAGTAGAGCTTTCTGAGCTATCTAAAATTTTAGATTCATCTAAACCTTCTACCTGTATGTTAGACCCAATCCCAACCAAGTTGTTTAAGGACATATTCCCTTTGATCAGTGGCACTATTTTAGACATGATTAATCTATCCTTAGTAAATGGATATGTACCACAGGTTTTGAAAGTAGCTGTTATTAAACCTTTACTTAAGAAACCTTCTCTTGATCAAGATGAGTTAGTAAATTACCGACCTATATCTAATCTTCTTTTCTTATGTAAAATTCTTGAGAAAGTAGTTGCTAATCAACTTTGTGAACATTTACAAAGTAATGACCTACTTGAGGAGTTTCAGTCAGGCTTCAGAGCTCATCATAGCACTGAAACAGCTCTGGTGAAGGTCACTAATGATATTCTCATGGCCTCAGATAATGGACTTGTGTCTATACTTGTCCTGTTAGATCTCAGTGCTGCGTTTGATACAGTTGATCACAATATTCTCCTACAAAGACTTGAACATACTGTAGGGATTAAGGGGAAAGCATTAGGCTGGTTTAAATCTTATCTGTCAGACAGATTCCAATTTGTTCATGTTAATAATAAATCTTCCTCAAACTCTAGGGTCACCTGTGGAGTACCACAGGGTTCAGTCCTTGGACCAATTCTCTTTACTATATATATGCTTCCGATAGGCAAAATTATCAGACAGCATGGGATTAATTTCCACTGTTATGCTGATGATACTCAGCTATATTTATCCATAAATCCTGATGAATCCAATCAATTACTTCGACTGCAGTCATGTCTTGATGACATCAAAAGCTGGATGACTTTAAATTTCCTGCATCTAAATTCTGACAAGACCGAAGTTTTAATCTTTGGGCCAGAGTCCTCAAAAAATAAACTTCTTAACCAATCACTTAATCTGGGTGGCATTAACCTGGCCTCTGGTAATAAAGTAAAAAATCTTGGTGTTATTTTTGACCAAGACATGTCATTTAAATCCCATATTAAACAGGTTTCCAGAGTTTCCTTTTTTCACCTCCGGAATATCGCCAAAATTAGAAACATTCTGTCCAGGAGTGATGCTGAAAAACTGGTCCATGCATTTGTTACTTCAAGGCTGGACTATTGTAATTCTTTACTACCAGGAAGTCCACAAAATGCAGTTCAAAGCCTTCAGCTGATCCAAAATGCTGCAGCAAGAGTTCTGATGAAAATCAACAAGAGGGATCATATTTCTCCAATTTTAGCTTCCCTTCATTGGCTTCCTGTTAAATCAAGAATAGAATTTAAAATTCTTCTTCTAACGTATAAAGCCCTTCATAATCAAACTCCATTATATATCAGAGCTCTGATTACCCCGTATGTTCCTAACAGAGCACTTCGCTCTCAGACCGCAGGTCTGCTGGTGGTTCCTAGAGTCTCTAAAAGTAGAATGGGAGGCAGATCCTTTAGCTATCAGGCTCCTCTCCTGTGGAACCAACTCCCAGTTTTGGTCCGTGAGGCAGACACCCTGTCTACTTTTAAGACTAGGCTTAAAACTTTTCTTTTTGACAAAAATTATAACTAGTGACTCATGTTACTCTCAGCTACCTTTATAGTTTTACTGCTATAGGCTTAGGTTACTGGAGTATATCAGGATCTAATTTTCTCACTATATTGAGTTCTACTGTTCTTCAATTATGCATTATGTGTTGTCATTTCTGCTTTAACTTTCTGTTCTCTCTCTTTTCTCTTCATAGTAGGTACACCTGGTCTGGCGTTCTGTTAACTGTGACATCATCCAGAGAAGACGGCTCACCCGCTACTACCATCTAATGTAGAACAGATTACTAGATCAATGTGTGCTTCTGTGCTTTTTGTCTGTCTTGTTGTGTCTCTGCTCTGTCTTCTGTAACCCCAGTCGGTCGAGGCAGATGACCGTTCATACTGAGCCCGGTTCTGCCGGAGGTTTTTTTTTTTTCCCGTTAATGGGTGGTTTTTCTTCCCACTGTCGCTTCATGCTTGCTCAGTATGAGGGATTGCAGCAAAGCCATGTACAATGCAGATGACTCTTCCTGTGGCTCTACGGTTCCCCAGGAGTGAATGCTGCTTGTCGGGACTTTGATGCAATCAACTGGTTTCCTTATATAGGACATTTTTGACCAATCTGTATAATCTGACCCAATCTGTATAATATGATTGAACTTGACTTTGTAAAGTGCCTTGAGATGACATGTTTCATGATTTGGCGCTATATAAATAAAATTGAATTGAATTGAATTGAATTGAATGTGGAAAAGCCAGACAAGTTGAAGCACAGTCGATGCATCTTAATCTACGTTAGCACTGATTTAATTCCAATCCATTTTAGGATGAGTATCTCTGAATGAAGATATGACATTTCCTAAAGATATGAGAGTGTCTTAAAAATGTGTTGCTATATGACTTTGTATTTTATCTGACTAAATTTAGTCAACTAAATGTCAAGTATAAATAAAAATGGCTGCAGATTACTCAAATGCCACCAAAACCCAAATTTTCCTTTTTAGTCAAAGGACTATGTTTGTCAAAAGCATGCGTCCTATATGACTAACTAACTAGATTATTTTTTTTAACTATTGGATTTCATAACTTTCCCCAAAAAAATGTAAATTTGAAAGTTAAAAATATTGTCATCTTCCTGCCTGAAGGGGACGAGTTTAAGCGGAGGAGTTTAAAGTGTAACTCAGCCCAAAATCAACAGTTTTCGCAGATAAACTGTATAAATTGTGCCTAAAGGTGCTACTGTTATGTTACTGCACTTTTCTTATTTATGTGAACTTGTTTAGTTCTGCAATATTTGTCTTAAAATTAACTCTAAATTTTCCTAATGGTTCAAACGGCATGCTTTCGTCACTATAGCCCCATGTTCGGGTATAAAAGCATCTCAGTCAGACGCATGCCCCCACCCCGCAGTGAGTCAGACTCAGAAGTTGCAATCACAAGATTTGAGGGCATTGACTGATAGCATTTCAAACCACTTTAAACACTAGCCAATGTTAGCAATGATGCTGCTAATATCATTTTAACACTCAGAAACTGCACCCGTTCTGTCAGCGCCTTGAACCAGCGGGTGAAACTAATAAGGCTCAGACCCATTAGGCTCCGGTGACGAGGGATGTGAAAAATCATCCATCTCAAAAGACAG
Source organism: Fundulus heteroclitus (assembly GCF_011125445.2). NCBI lineage: Eukaryota > Metazoa > Chordata > Actinopteri > Cyprinodontiformes > Fundulidae > Fundulus > Fundulus heteroclitus. The sequence goes on along the minus strand of NC_046383.1, from coordinate 24,691,515 downwards.
ACCCGGGGCAAAACTACCAGATGTTGCTCTTGTCACTTTGTGTTGCAACACGTCACTTTCCCTCGTCCTGACTGTAGCCTCCAGCCCCACTTTACCCCTCTGCTCATAATCACACTTAGCCGTGTCTCGCTGAACAGCCCAGCTTGGTGGCATTTTTTCAAAATGTGTCTGGGGGCAGATTCATGCTTTTACATCCGGGTGAGTTGCATTTTTAAGTATCTTGGGGTCTTATTCACAAGTGAGAGGATAATAGAGGAGGAGTGGTGAAGAGAGAGCTGAGCTGAAAGGTGAAGCTCTTGATTGACCGATCAGTCTATGTTCCTATCGTCACCTACGGTCATAAAATTTGGGTCACGACCAAAAGAACAAGATTCGGATACACACAGCTTAAATGAGCATACTCCACAGGGTGGCAAGGCACAGTCTTAGACATAGGGTGAGGAGCTCAGCCATCCAGAAGAGGCTTAGAGTAGACCAGCTGCCCCTCCATATCGAGAGGAGTCAGCTGAGGTTGCTCAGGCATTTGTTCCTGAATGTCCCCTGGACAGCTCCCTCTGGAGGAGACCCAGACATGCTGGAGACTATCTCTCTCAGCTGACCTGGGAGTATCTTGGGCTTTCCCCCGAGAGGAGCTGGAGAAGGTGTCTGTAGCAAAGGAAGTCTGAGTGTCTCTGCTACGTCGACTGCACATGCGGCCCAATCATAGATAAGTGGAAGATGACGAGTATGAGTGCTCATATGATTTGTTTCTTCCTGCTGCAATGACATAATCTTTTAAAGGAGACACACAGAGGTTGTGTTGTTGTACAACACCATGGTGGCAGCAATGATAGTATGTATTTTCATTGTTATGCTACGCTGATAAAAAAGGGGGGTTGATTTACAGGTCTGTTCGTTTAGACCAATAATTGGTCTAAACCAATTATTGCTGTGGTTGTATCAACCTTGTTGGAAACAACTGCCAACAAGTGTTTCTGATAACTGACTTTGGCCTCCTTTACAGAGTTGTTTTAATCCAGACATACTGAAGGGTTTTTGAACATGAACGGACATGTTTAAGGTAATGCCACACTATCCCATCAGATGAAAGTCTCAGGACTGAAAGAAAGCTTATACAGAGTTAAAGAGAACATCAACTTCGGTAGTTGTTGGAGGATATTTAACCATGCACTGATTTAGCCATGCTTGGGATGTGTGAGTCTGAAGATTAGTGTAGTTAATGATTGTATTTCCATTTGATGTAGATATCACAGCATTAGCTACTGATTAGAATCGTGTATGTGCAAAATGTTTTCAAAAATGGAGGGAAAATATTTATTTCAGGAGTATCTTTAATGGATGTAGAAAACATCCCTCATGATCCTTCTTGACACCACAACTTGTTGAGAACTTAGGAGGTAAGGACGTTTTTTTACAACTATCTACAAAGTACTGTGGACATAAGTATTCCAGTAACTATATAACTGGGAATTAAGATCATGAATGATACCAGTTATAGATAACAACACTATAAGATGCATCAACATGCTTTGAAATTTTGACTGAAAAAAAGCATGACTGAGTTGAGGGCAGCAAAAAAGCACAGTCCTATACAATAGTAATATAACCTTTATTGTCATTGAAACAAACATTACACGAAAATGTGTTCTCTGCTTTTAACCCATCACCCTTGGGGAGCAGTGGGCTGCCATGTGCAGTGCCCAGGAGGCGTTCTGGGTCTTGCTCAGGGACCCAGAGTGCAGGTGCTGGGGATAAAATCGGGTACTTGCATCCTTCTCTGAGTGCAAGCACGCTGCTCTAACCACTAGTTTATCTCCCAATACACTGAGATGCAGCTTGGAGTTAAGTGCCTTGCCCAGGGGTACATTGACATGTGGCAAGGGGAAGCTGGAATCAAACCCACAACCTTCTGAGTGCCAGACAACTACTCAACCCATCAAGCCACAGTTGCCCCACTAAGGTGACTGTGGTTTGATGGGTGAGCTGATGAGCTGATCTTCCTACATCTTCGGTGTTTTCAGACTATTAGGGCCACTGGAGGAGGGAAAGGCAGAATGAATCTCTGAATTCTGATTTTATTTATTTATTCCCAGAATTCTGACTTTCTCAAAGTTATTTTCAAAGATCTTCTGGCCTTTTTTTTCAGTGACCAAATACTCTTCCGTGTCAGTAGGTGCTGGGAAAGATAATACACATTTTTGAAATTGTACTGGAAGGCAGAAGCTGCATTTCTAATGTGTTGCTTTAAAGATTGTCGCAGTGGTCGGTACACCCTGTGTCCTTTCTGATGTCATTCTGGTAAAAAAGTACTAACGGTATTGCTCTCTAGAGACCCCTTCATGATGATAAGAGTCAAAACAAAACCAACGAAGTGCAACCCAGATGGTCCTTCCCATACACATTAAAGACCCAGGGTTTTTCCTGACATTTGCAATTACGTTTCACATTGATCCGTCAAGCAGTAAATCACTTACTCTAAATTACAATTTAAAAACAGACTGGTGTTGCAGCTTGGGATTTATCAAGGTCACACAAAGAAAAGACTGACTAAACAGAAGGTTCCATGTGTGGTGTTGGGAAAACAAGGAATTTCCTGATTCCAGTGGTTAATGTTAATGAGTTTTGCAGTTGACGAGCCTCTCAATCTTACGCCTGCCAAGTTTAGCCTTGCAAACGCCACTACTGAACAAACACCTAATCCGCTTTTGGGTGGTTTAGGTTTGCTTTCTGATAAAAACTGAAAGGGTCAATGAAAACCTAAAGACGTGGGAATAAATTATTAACTTTTGGTGTTATTGAATAAAGAACGACACACTAAGCTTTAGACAGACAGAGAGGACAAAAAGCATAAATTAAAAAGTACCATCCATCTGACTAAAGACTTATGGAGAGCGTACACGGTTACTAAACAGTTGGCGTGAGAAAAAATCAGACAAAACAAAAGCAACCACAAGCCAGAGATACATGTCTCCGGAACCATTCCCATTTCCATTAGTTGTGAAGAAAAACGTTCCCACAGCATGGTGCTGCCGCCACCATGTCTCACAAGATACATCTGTGTTCAGGGTATTTTGAGGTTTTCCACCATGTATGGCTTTTTACTTGTATGCTAAAAACCTCTGTTTTGCTCCATTCCCACCAGAGCACAACCTTGCATACAAAAGTATCAGTAAGGCAGCACTGTGTGAACAGGGATGGAGGATAATCAGCAGTTTTAAAAGAGGACTCTGGCCTCTGGCATCAGTATAGCAATAAGGAAATATCAACATTCTGAAATGATGCATTATACGACATGTGTCGAGAGAAAAAACACCAATAGAGCTGAATAAATGCTCACATTGCAAGAGAAAGGGTGTGTACCTATAGAGTAAACAGATCCATTTCAGTTCAATTCAGTTCATTTATTTAGCTCCTATTCCAGGAAAACAGATCAAACCCTTTAATTCAAGCCAATTTTATTAAATTAATAAAATTGGTTTGCTATAAATTGGCTATATTAAATTAATATAGCCTAAAATATATCCAAATTGTTTTCTTGTTATAAATTGCAGCTACATTTAGTTTATTACGCCTGCCCAAAGAAACCCAGGAGATTGTATTGAGTCATATATGAACATATGAATGAATATATATGATGATGTAGATTTCCACGTAACAGTGGTTGATGAGGTTGCTTTTGTTTGTTTTAGTTTCAGAGTAGGAGTTTCAGAGTTTGAGTTTCAGTAGTTTTACCATCAGGAAGTTTCATCATGGATATTTTTGCAGAGACACACCTTTGGACATTGGTTCTTTGATAAATAAAATATACCTGCAGCGTTCTTGATTTTGCCACAGAATAGCTGTATAAGCAAATGCACAGATGACAAGCCTGTGCAGCTGAATATGCTTTATTGCACATTCCAGCAGAGTAATCCAGGAAAGACTTGCACTTTGACCCACTTAATGTATAACAATGGGGCTATAGTCTCTCTGACACAGCCAAGACAATGTAGAACTGGCGCAACATCACATTTACCTGTCAAGTTTTTTGCTCTAGGTGTGACATAGAGTTTCCACATAGCATTATCTGATGAGGTTTCTTTTCGTCCGGTCTGTTGATGAAACAGGACTCAATACTGACATCTGAACAATGGAAAAAGAGGAGTGGGTCAAGCGTCTTGACCTTTCAGTGTCTTGCTACAACTTCCAAGAAAAGTCATAAATGAGGGACATGAACTCACCATTTCAGGTTTAATTACTCATTAGGAAGTCAATTGACAAAAAGGAAGATAGTTTGTATGTTTGTTTGTTTTTTCGGGGGGTTGGGGGTTATGATACATAAAAATGTTCTACATCTCAGCTTAGATATGCTCTTTGTAAAGACATAAAGTTCTGAATTGTTATGGATAACTTAATAATAATGGCTCACACTCATGTTAAACAGAAATGACATAAAAAATTATACCTTTCATGACAAGAATGAAACAACAAATGCTGTTCATTTTAACAGGACAGGTTCCTTCAAAGCTGACCAAGAGCTGCATTTGAGGACAACAAGGATCTATTAAGAATCTTAGGAAATCGGAGAGAAAAAGGCACTCTACACATCTAGAGGAATCCTACCCAATCTGGAAAAATAGTCTATTGTTGCATAGAAAGACCCTTCACAAAGTTAGAGCAGCACATTTTTCCTCTCTAATGATCCATCCATTCCCTCAGCTCTCAGCAGTAATGACCTTATGGGATTCTTCATAAGGAAAATGTATTCTATTAAAACAAAATCATTGGCATCCTACCAAACACAATTACCTTATCCTCAGTAAGTGAGGCAGCAATGGAGGAATTTTTATAAGCTGATCGGTGTTTGAATTGTTTAGACGCAGTAGAGCTTTCTGAGTTATCTAAAACTTTAGCTTCATCTAAACCTTCAACTTTTATGTTAAAACCAACCCCAACCAAGTTATTTAAGGAAGTATTCCCTTTGATTAATGCCCCCATTTTAAACATGATTAATCTATTCTTAGTAAATTGATATGTACCACAGGCTTTTAAAGTAGCTGCTATTAATCCTTTATCTAATACCTATATCTAATATTCTTTTCCGATCTAAAATTCTTGAGAAAGTTGCTAATCAAGTATGTGAACACTTACAAAGTAATGCCCTATTTGAAGAGTTTCAGTCAGGCTTCCGAGCTCATCGTAGCATCATAGCTCTGGCAAAGGTCACTAATGATATTCTCATGGCCTCAGATAATGGACTTGTGTCTGTACTTGTCCTGTTAGATCACAGTGCTGCATTTGATACAGTTGATCACAAAATTATCCTAGAAAGACTTGAACATACTGTAGGGATTAAAGGGGAAAGCATTAGGCTGGTTTAAATCTTATCTGTTTGACAGATTCCAGTTTGTTCATGTTAATAACAAACTTCTTCAAACTCTAGGGTCACTTGTGGAGTACCACAGGGTTCAGTCCTTGGACCAATTCTCTTTACTATATATATGCTTCCAATTGGCAAAATTATCAGACAGTATGGGATTAATTTCCACTGTTATGCTGATGACACTATATTTATCCATAAATCCTGACAAACACAAGCAATTACTTAGACTATAGACATGTCTTGATTACATAAAAACCTGGATGACATCTGAACAAAGAAAAAAGAGGAGTGGGTCAAGCGAGTTCATCTTTCAGTCTCTTGCTACAACTTCCAAGAAAAGTCATGAATAAGGGACATGAACTCACAATTTCAGGTTAAATTACTCATTAGGAGGTCAATTGACAAAAAGGAAGATAGTTTGGCCCGTTACAGAGTTATTTTGTATGTTTGTTTGTTTTTTTGGGGGGGCGGGGAGGTTATGATACATAAAAATGTTCATCTCAGCTCAGATATGCTCTTTGTAAAGACATAACGTTCTGAATTGTTATGGATAACTTAATAATAATGGCTCACACTCATGTTAAACAGAAATGACATAAAAAATTATACCTTTCATGACAAGAATGAAACAACAAATGCTGTTCATTTTAACAGGACAGGTTCCTTCAAAGCTGACCAAGAGCTGCATTTGAGGACAACAAGGTTCTATTAAGAATCTTAGGAAATCGGAGAGAAAAAGGCACTCTACACATCTAGAGGAATCCTACCCAATCTGGAAAAATAGTCTATTGTTGTATAGAAAGACCCTTTTCAAAGTTAGAGCAGCACATTTTTCATCTCTGATGATCCATCCATTCCCTCAGCTCTCAGCAGCAATGACCTTATGGGATTCTTCATAAGTAAAATGTATTCTATTAAAACAAAATCATTGGCATCCTACCAAACACAATTACCTCATCCTCAGTAAGTGAGGCAGCATTGGAGGACTTTTTAAAAGCTGATTGGTGTTTGAATTGTTTAGACGCAGTAGAGCTTTCTGAGTCCCAACCAAGTTATTTAAGGAAGTATTCCCTTTGATTAATGCCCCCATTCTAAACATGATTAATCTATTCTTAGTAAACTGATATGTACCACAGGCTTTTAACGTAGCTGTTATTAAACCTTTACTTAAGACCTATATCTAATCTTCTTTTCCTATCTAAAATTCTTGAGTTGCTAATCAAGTATGTGAACACTTACAAAGTAATGCCCTATTTGAACAGTTTCAGTCAGGCTTCCGAGCTCATCGTAGCATCATAGCTCTGGCAAAGGTCACCAATGATATTCTCATGGCCTCACATAATGGACTTGTGTCTGTACTTGTCCTGTTAGATCTCAGTGCTGCATTTGATACAGTTGATCGCAAAATTATCCAAGAAAGACTTGAACATACTGTAGGGATTAAGGGGAAAGCATTAGGCTGGTTTATATCTTATCTGTTTGACAGATTCCAGTTTGTTCATGTCACTAGGGTCACTTGTGGAGTACCAGAGGGTTCAGTCCTTAGACCAATTCTGTTTACTATATATATATATATATATATATATATATATATATATATATATATATATATATATATATATATATATGCTTCCAATTGGCAAAAGTATCAGACAGTATGGGATTAATTTATACTGTTATGCTGATGACACTATATTTATCCATAAATCCTGACAAATACAATCAATTACTTAACTATAGACATGTCTTGATTACATCAAAACCTGAATGACTTTACATTTCCTGATTTTAAACTCTGACAAGACAGATGTTGTCATCTTTTGAACCATAATGTTTTTTTTTTAAATAAACTTCTTAATCAATCACTTAATCAGGATGGTATTAAAATAGCTTCTGGTAATAAAGTAAAAAGTGTTGGTGTTTTTTTTTTTTTTATCAAGACACGTCATTTAAATCCCATATAAAACAGCTTTCTAGGGTTTCCTTTTTTTCACCTCCGGAACATTGTCAAAATATTCTGTCCAGGGGTGATGCTGAAAAACTAGTCCAGCAATACTTCAACACAGGACTACTGTAATTCTTTACTATCAGGAAGTCCACAAAATGCAGTTCAAAGTCTTCAGCTGATCCAAAATGCTGCAGCAAGAGTTCTGATGAAAATCAACAAAAGGGATCATATTTCTCCAATTTTAGCTTCCCTTCATTGGCTTCCTGTTAAATCAAGAATATAATTTATAATTAACGTTCTTAGGTATAAAGCCTTTAATAATCAAGTTCCATCATATATCAGAGCTCTGATTACCCCGTATGTTCCTAACAGAGCACTTCGCTCTCAGACTGCAGGTCTGCTGGTGGTTCCTAGAGTCTCTAAAAGTAGAATGGGAGGCAGATCCTTTAGTTATCAGGCTCCTCTCCTGTGGAACCAACTCCCAGTTTTGGTCCGTGATGCAGACACCCTGTCTACTTTTAAGACTAATCTTAAAACTTTCCTTTTTGACAAAACTTATAGTTAGAGTGGCTCATGTTACCCTGAGCTACCTCTATAGTTATGCTGCTATAGGCTTAGGCTGCTGGAGGACATCAGGGTCTATTTTTCTCACTCTACTGAGTTCTACTGTTCTCCAGTTTGCATTGCTTTACACTGAAATGACATTCAAAAGCTGAATGTCATTTCAGCTTTTAACTTTTTGTTCTCTCTCTTTTTTCTTCATTGCAGGTACACCTGGTCTGACGTTCTGTTAACTGTGACATCATCCAGGGAAGACAGATCACCTGCTGTTACCATCTAATGTAGAACAGATTACTGGATCAATGTGTGCTTCTGTGCTTTTTTGTCTCTCTTGTTGTGTCTCTGCTCTGTCTTCTGTAACCCCAGTCAGTCGAGGCAGATGACTGTTCATACTGAGCCCGGTTCTGTTGGAGGTTTTTCCTTCCTGTTAATGGGGAATTTTTCTTTCCACTGTCGCTTCCTGGTTGCTTAGTATGAGGGATTGCTGCAAAGTCATGGACAATGCAGACGACTCTCCCTGTGGCTCTACGCTTCTCCAGGAGTGAATGCTGCTTCTCAGGACTTTGATGCAATCAAGTGGTTTTCTTATATAGGACATTTTTGACCAATCTGTATAATCTGACTCAATCTGTATAATCTGATTGATTTTAATTTTGTAAAGTGCCTTGAGATGACATGTTTAATGAATTGGCTCTACATAAATAAAATTGAATTGAATTGAATTGAATCAAGTATTTCCAGGACAGAGGAATAATTAACCTTTGAGAGAAATCATTAATACAGTGACTAAAGGTGGGAAATCATTGAATTAATGTAATCCGATTAATCTGATAAATGCACCAATATAGGGGGAAATGTTTATCTCTAGCTCAGTGTGCTGACAGAAATCAACACCAGGCTGTGGTTTAAAGGATATTTGCATCACAAGGACGTACTTTTATTGTTGCATAGAAAAAAGTACCAGGAAGCCAGAAACATCTTAACATGACTACAGGTTATACCTGGAGCCTCTGTTATTGTGACGACAGGATAACGGAGATTGTTGTTAAGCAATAGCAATGACCTGTAAATGGATACTCATTTTCTTTCCGCCTACATGAAACTCTGCCAAACAATACTGGTGCAGTCATAGAGTTAACATGAAAAGATGAGTTTCACTGCATCTACAGCTGCAACATAGATTAACTTTTACATAATGATGGCTCATCAGGTTGCTTTTGTTGGGTGGTGGACATCTTTACAAACAGAAGTGACAGATTGGGTGGAGCATTCAGATAAATTAATGCTTTAATTCTTTTAATTCAGTTAATTTCCTTCAAAATCATAAGATCAAATTTGAAAGCAAGCAGGATGTTGTGATTATTCCATTCGTTAACATGCTAGAAATTTTTAAGTGGATAACAACTACAACCTCTTAGATGCAAATAGATACGTCCTGTTGGACATGCGGATATTATCCCTCACAAAAATGTGAAATCATTTTTTTTTCACATCAGTGTAAATCATTACTTATCTGATCGCCCACAACCAAACCCAATAATGATAAACCTGTAAATGTAAATGGCCATTATTTTACTTTACAGTAGAGTAAACCAGGAAACTTTTGCCCAGGACACCACAGGATTGCACACGTGCTCAAAAATAAAAAAGACTTTTGCGCCCTAAACGTTGTTTCTATGGCTTATTGGCATTTACAGCCAGCTAAAAGAGAGTGCAATGCCCCTATGTGACGTGTGGTGTAAATCTGGCAATAAAATATGCCTGTACCCTTCAACGGGTGGAAGAAGCTGAAGCCAGTATCTGGTTAAAGTTTCCCGATTAGCATTAAATTTTGTTATAGCAAAATTTAGGTTTAATAATACAAAAAATGTTGTTTAATTAATTTTTTTTTGGCAGAAGACAACATTATGTTGAGACAAGTATGAAAACATCCATCAGGTGAAATTGATTAAAAGATTTCCATCTTATTACAGATTCTGCTAAACATAGTTTGGGTTTGGGAAACCTATTATCCATCCATCCATTTTCTAACACGTCTATCCCTGCTGGGGTTGCGAGGGGTTGCTGGTGCCTATATCTCCAGCTGTCAATGGGCGAGAGGAGGGGTACACTTTGGCCAGGACGCCAGCCTATCGCAGACGAAACCTTTCAATTACATAAAAAGTAAATAAATGAAAATATAAAAAAACGGAAAGTTATGTAATTTTTTTATATATATATATAAAGAGGGTCTTGCCCACAGTAGCATCCATGGAAGAACCGCCACTGGGCACACTCAATCCAAATTTAATGCAACAAGAACGATATCAACTACTTGAGTATCAACGCCTGCCATCTAGTGGACGTTTTCTATTCTGCTGCCCCTGATATAAACACTGTTTTTAGACTGATGACAATTTATTTAATCAAATTCCTCAAAATTAAAAAAATCGAATAAAACTGTAATCGTAACACGCCGCAGAGTAAATTTTACTTTGTAAAGAGAAAACTTTTAACCGAAGATTAATTATGCTTTCTGATTATCTTAGATTATAAGTACTCATGTGTTTTACATGTAGACACTGGCAAATCATACAGAGAGCTAAGCCTCCCTGCTGCTATAGTTGTGGCAGAGACACAGCTTCATCATATTAATGGCTGCAAAGGTCGCTTTTCATGGTGGACTAAAGGCAGGAAACTTTGAACAACAGCACTTCAGGGTGGGTAGGACAACTGGTTGATACAACACAAAGAGGCGATACAGCGGTGGTGCAGCACTTGATTTCTACACACCCAGGTTTCTGCATATCTCAGTATACAATAGACCCACAGCCGTGACACGCATGGAGTTTCCACATAACAATACCTGACCAGGTTGGTGTTGTCAGGTGACAGGAAATCACCGTGTAACTGTTCTATAGTTGAATTGTTTGTAGAAAAGTCTTTTTCTCCATAGTTTACTGGCAGCAAGCTTGACCCAAAACATTTCTACACATCTTCTTATCTACTTGTATCTGTGGGTGGAATGGCTAATAGGGTCAGCAGACAATCACAATGAAAGGAATGTTTTCTTTGTGTGTCTACCTGCAACATCCAGGAATGACCATGAATACCTAAAATGAGCTGATCAACCTTTAAGAAATGCTCTTAAATCACAGTTTCTTTAAAACTGCCACAAAATAAAAAAAAAGTGTGATTTAAGTTACTCCAAAGATTCAATCTAACATCTAATCTAATATCTTATGATTGGTAGACCGACTGATTGTGATTATGATTGGTAGAGTAGGTAAATAATTTGTCAGATCATTAGGATGTATCACATTTTATGTATTAAAGGCTTTGCTCTATTTTAAACTTTAAACTGACTGCCAGGTGTTAGATTTTAAGACAAAAACCTCAAAATTGTCTCAAAGGAAATGCTATGGTAGAAAAAAAAACTTTAATGAGACTTAAAAACATCAGAAACACTTAAGTGAAAACTATAAGCATATTTTGCAGTAAACTGCAGTGAATTACAGAACCTATTTGCATATATAACCTAAACAATGAGAAAGCCCATTTGTGCAGCAAATAAACTGCAAACTGGTGTGTTTTTTTTTACTTCTGAGAAAATTGAAATGTTAAAACTCTGATGCCTTTGAGGTCATGGAAACACAAGCTAAAGGGTTTAGATGACAGATTTATGAAGCAGCCGTTTGTGTGTGTGTGGGGGGGGGGGGTAAAAAGGTCACGGATTTCAAAATCCTTAAACATGTTTAAACATAAATTACTTTATCACATTAAGAAGATTCCTCAAAATATGTAACTGAGATTTCCACACATTCATTCTTCTATTTCAGCTGCTTCACAGACCCCGACCGGTGAGACAGACTGAACTTCACCTTAAAATGCTAACCTGCGCACCAACCTTCAAACCTCATAACATTATACCAGTGAGTTAGAAACTGCTTTATTTCCCATAACAGCAAAACCAAGGAGCATTTGCATTGTGGTGCAATAAATGCTAATGTTTCTTTAACACAAGTCAAGACAATAGAGCAGCGCTGCAACTAGACACCTGAGTGTCTTTGTACCCGAAGCTCTGACACATGTGGAGTTTTCAAGTCACAATACCTGCATACGTTGGTTTTATCAGGTGGAACGTTTTTTGTCAGAAACACTGATAAGCCTTTTCTTCTCCCGATGACATAGAGCAACCTGAACCCATACCTTTCTACATAGCTTTTGACCCGCAGGTATCTGAGTCAGCAGACAAACTGACAGGTTCAACAAAGATGACCTGCTACTGACAGGTTAACGAAACGTTAACAAGAGAAAGGGCTCCGAGTGGGTAAAAAAACGCAAGATAACAACTAAAGGGATGCTCCCTTGTTCCTTTTCCTGCAGCATCCAGGAAAAATGACGACTAAGGACAATGAACTGATCCTTATCTGAATGATGATCTCTGGTCACTGTCAGTTTATTTGAAAAATATCCCTTTGAGATAATCTCATTAGTGTGCAAATACATTTTAACATTTTTTCTTCAAGGAAAAAAATCTTCATAAGGATGTCAAAAGTTTAAAAGGGGGGTTGCAGTTGATAAGTTAATAAGCTCACACATTACAAGGAAATTGGTTTTGATCAGTGTGTGGGCTGGTAAAGATTAACACAACGTTGCATTTTAGACAGCAATTTTCTATGGCCAATTAATTCTGGTACAAGGAAGTATATTATCTGATGAAAAGAGAAAATCCCTGGGGAGCAAGAAATACCCTAATGTGCTCAAGTGGGTCAGAGCCTGAAACCATTACTATTTTGTTAAACATTTGCAATGGACCACTTTATCCTTGACCATATCAAACAGTCCCTGCATCCCTAACTGTGCCAGAGACAGAGTTTTCACAAAACATTGGCTGATCGGGCAAACAACAGAACACAACATTGTTTCACACAAGTTCAGAGTGAGTTAAACAGTAGGTTAGATTATCAGGAAATATCACACTTTATGCCTCAAAGCTTCACTTCACTCAGTTTTTAACTTTATTGATTTGGTTTGGTTCAAGTCAAGCCCAAAAACAATCAGAAAATTGAAAACATCTTTAATTTAATGAGACCTGTTTTTATGATAAATTTTATGATAAATTTATATATATATATATATATATATATATATATATATATATATATATATATATATATATATATATATATATATATATAAAAGGCTGGAGCTAAATGTTAAAACAGCTTAATTTTTAAAATATTGTTGTTAAGTAAAACTGTAAAGGTAAAAATTACAATTGGTCCAAGTGACCAATCAGTTATACTATCTTTGTTGGCATATATCATGATAAGAAATTTATATTAATTCATATCTTTAGTACAGGGGCCATAATAGGGGCCAGGACCAGTTCTTCAGTGGCACTGGTCCCTGTTAGCATTCGTCTAGAACCCCTGGTAGCAACTTCTTTGTGTTTAAGCAAAAATCAATCACAGTAAATTACAAAACCAATTACTGTCTGGTGGCCGTAATACTTTTCAGGTGTTAAAAAGAAGGAGAGTGTACGGATAACTAAAAAGAAAACTTTCCATCAACAACAAATCTGTTTCTTCCAGTTGAACACAGAAAATCTACATTTTGTAAAAGTAAAATGTGTAATTTTCTTGTACCATCTTCTGAATCTTCAATGTTTTTTGATATGTTTAATCTAACATGACTTGATCCCATTCGCATGATTTGTCCAAATTATTTAACTTATTTAAAATCACAACAATAAAAATTAGAATGGGGAAAAAAACAAAGCAAGGCAACATTTGGAAAACTGTTTTAATATATTTCTCCAGAAAGAGTTAAACAAAAGCTAAATGCAAAGGAAACTATGGCAACATGTCTAAAGTGACATACGGGAAAAGGAATTTGTGATTCCATTTTATGCCTTCAGTTACTTGAGGGTGCAATAACAAGAACAAAGTTCTTGTTGGCAGGGACATAATTTTTTTTTTTTTCCTTAATGGGAACTTGAGTTTAGAAGTGCTGGGAAGTTTTCATAGTTTTTCCCACTGCATAACACCCACTTCCTTTTTCTGTCCGTAAAACTGCATCACAGCTCAGAAGACGCTGCTGTACGCTCAGCGCTGATATCAAAATACATGAGATCAGCCGGAGGCTCAAGGAAACTATCAGAGCTACTTGGCCTGAAACGACTACAAGTTCCATAAAACCTTAGTCACGGAGAGGGAAACTGGTGTTTCATTGTTGCTCTAAAGGAGCATCTTATCTCACCAACAACATGTTCTGACTGTATGTAAACACGACTAAACACTTTGGGTTTTACAGCAGTGCTGCATTTCTAAACGCCTGAGTCTCCTTGTACCTGAAGCTCTGACGCAACTTTTCTCAACTTACCGGCACAGGTTTACCGTTGAAAGACTAAAAAAAGCCTTTCCCTTCCCTGATGACAGGCAGAAACCCATACATTTCTACACAGCTATTGACCTACAGGTATCTGAGTGGGTGGAATGACCAAGGAGAGAGGTGTGAAAAAAACTCCTAGATAACAATGAAAGGGATGTTTCCTTTGTTTCTCTTCCTATAACCATCCAGGAAAACTCACCAGTAAGGGGAAATGAGCTGATCCTCTTGAATACCGTCACAAAATAGATCATTTAAAAAATGTGTAATTGTAACTTAGTACAAAAACTCAATTAAAATTATATTTTAACTTATTCACAGCTTCATACTATTCATATTCTGTGATTATTTCCATTTGCAGAAAAGAGGACAGGATATGTAAATTACTTTTCATTAATGGAAAGCTAACTTCAGGTTGTCTAATGGTGGGAAATAATAATAAAAAAAAACGTGATTGAAAAATAATCTACTTAGACAATGCAAGAGAAATTGTTCTTATCCATGGATCAGTGGTTGCATTTCAAACAATCATTTTCCCCGGACCTTTATTTTGTCATAAGCAAGTAGGTTCTCTGATTAACTCTCCATAGAGGGCTTCTGCAGGCTGTGTGAAAATCAAAGTCTGCCAGATGTTTTATCTGCTTCTCTTCTACTGATCCTGCGGTAAAAAGTATTCCTAGATTAAATGTTTTAAAAGACTTACAATAAACAATCCAATTTAAGTGTAACTGTAATTTACTACTCAGACACAATCTTAAGTACAAATCATGGTGTAAATGATGTGCATCCATACAAATTGCACAACTCTGTAACTAAATTAACTGTAACTATGTGACATTTTGACCTGAAAATTAATCCATTAGAGATTTGTGCAAGACTATATATATGCAAACTTAAGCCCTTCACGGAGGGCGGTGGTTGTACAGTGCAATCAACTTAACAAAGATTTTAAAAAAAAGATGAAGATCATGTCTGGTTGCGTGGTATTTGTATTTATGTGAACTCTGAGTTGGTCTGCCTCGGCAGAAATGGCATTATTGTAACACATAATGACAATAGAGATCCTTGATTCTTTATTATATTTAGAGTTTATATAATAATGCTAATAATTTATGTTCATTAGTCTTTATCTTTGTGAACATTTTAATTGTAGAAACAGAGACCATCCCCTTAAGAGAATGTCTTTAATAAAACAGAAATGCATCAAGATGCAGTTTTGCATTTTTATCGATATTTGGAAATATTGTAATAAAAATACAGTTGAACAATAAATTTAAATAAGGCAGAGGGAGAATGTAGAGTTGATCAAATGATGGTTTTCACCACACATTTCCTTTAAGGCTGTGTTTTATCATAAGGAAGTTGTTTTTCTGAGTAATAGTAATAGTTTAAAAAAAAACATTATGAGTGAGACTTACAGCCCCCTGTTTATTGTAGGCGTTTTCTGCTTCTCTTTATCTGATACTTCTGTAAATATTACCCCTATTAAAAGCGTCAGTGAATCAGCGTGTTTATTGTTAAATATCAACCTAACGCTGCAAATTAACGGGAATTTTCTGTGGACACTTCCTTCAAAGCTGTGTTTTACCACAAGGAACTCTTCTATAAATAAGCGAACAGAAGAGGGGAAATGCCTTGGTGGCTAAAATAATACATATAATGTGTTTGAATATTAGATAACCTGCAGCCATTTTAGTGGGACAGGAAAGAGGAAATATTTTATTTAAAGATTTTGTTGTGTGTGCCTTTTTTCTTGACAGCCATGTAAGACATTGTTTAACAATAGTAAACATTTACAGAGACCTGCTTTGATGTGAGCCATTCTGCATTATTAGTGGTGATGCCGATAGAGGTTCTACTTCACAATGGCTGATCAGGTTGCTTCTCTTGGCCGTGAAAAGTGAGAGATAAGCAATTTACACCAGAGGGCTGGTTAGATCACCAGGAGGTATCAGGTTACACGTTTTTGCTATATCCAAACAAAGATTGGCTTTAGTCATTTTTTAAATGAAAACGATTACTTTCATTGACATCAAAGCCAAAAACAATCAATCACAAACATGCAGCAAAACATATTTTATTTCATGAGACTAAAATGATCCCATACTGTTGAGTGGAAAACTACTGAATGTGGTTTTTACGAAAAAGTGGAGAGAATGAAGAAAGAAAAGGACAATAATGTCTCTTTGTGTCACGTATTATTGAAACATTAAGGAAAATAGAAAACTTTAATTGTGCTTAAGCTCTTAGAAATCCAGTTTGAAGGACTTTGATTTATTTAAATTGATGGAAAACCCAACAATACTACAGATGGCAAATTGAGCTATATGAAATCATAATTTACTTTTATTCAAATTCAAATGACTAATTCTAAATGTTTAGTTGTTTTTTTTTCCCTAAATGTATCATGGGATTTTTCTTGTATCTTGATCACACTATGAGTCAGGCTTGTTCCTCTTTCAGTTTAGCCACCGTCACCCGCAAAAGAGAGCAGGCTTAAACTTTGCTCAGCCAATTAAGGTTGTTGCACTTTGATCCAGAGCCTATGATTCCCCCTGGAAAATGTACATTTGATATGTCCACCAGGAGCCAAAAAAGAAATCAGGAGAGGAGCTGTCAACTAAATGACAACTCAAGCCTGCCATCTAGTGGAGGATTTCTCTGCTTCGTGTCTACTCATGTCAACCATTTAAAGGAGAAAGGTCAAACAACACAGAATCAAATAAAAGTCTAATTGTAAATGCATTATGACATGTTGTAACTATTTATTTCGTTTATTTAACGGACTGGGACCTTCTCTGCTTTGTGTTCACCATTTCTGTAGAATATAATTTAGATATGGTAAAAACATCAATAAACAGGCACATTATCTTATGTATAAAATTCTGACTTCTCCATTTAGCCAGTTTAACCGAAGAACAACTTTACATCATTAAATCAGAAGTTCAGGGAGTGGAGATGGTGTTGTTCCTCTAATGGCTCTAGTATAATAAGTCTGAGAGGTGGGATTTGACTGGGACTCGTTTAAGGCTGGTCTGTTTCTAAAATTGTAATTATTTCATCATTTCACCACAGCCTTAACCTCTATGTTAAACTGGCAGAACCAATTTAAAAAAAATTTAATTGTCAGAACAAATGTCAAAGTTTTTTGTTTTTTTTCTTTGTGTGGATGTTTCCCTTAAACGATGTGCTTGAAATCAAGGACATTTTTCAATTTTTGCTGATGAAAAGAAAGACCCCTGGACAGTTTAGCATGTTTAAATGTAACAGAACCTGGAGCCATTTGTATCCGGACAACAGGAAAGGGGAAATCTTTGTTTAACAATGTGAACAAAGTGCATGAAAATTTTCCCACTTACAAAGACATGAGCTTTCCACATAACAAGGCCTGAAAAGCTGGCTTATCTCCTCTGGCTAAAGTCAAACAACTGATGGCATCAACACACCGATTCACCCACGAGTATCAGTCAACCATCAAGCCCAGATTAAAACGATCACCGCACATCGCTCTGTACACACAGTAAAAGATAGGGATGGCAGCAGCATGCTGTGGGGCCACTTTTTTGGAGCTGATGGGAAGCTGAAATAAGTTAAATGCTAGAAGAAAACCCGCAAATTGGGGACTGGGGAGGAGTAGGAGAGGAACCCACACACAGGCACTTTAGTTACTGCTCATCTAGGTGATATAAAGGATGTTTTAAATCATGGTTATAACAGGACAACTACGCATCTCCAGCTAATTGAGAACTTTTTTTGGTATGACAAACCCTTAAGTTTGCATAACACCCAGAGAGACGGTCGACTACGTTTGGCTCGTTGTGCTAATGCCTCCGAGCCTCTGCTGTTCCTGAGATAAACACCATTATTACGGTTACTTTAGAGACCACCAACACTTAAGAGACACCTTTAAGGGCCATTTGTACACCACAGCATTGAGATCAGCACAGAAAGTCCATGAAGTCATCATGTGGATATAAGCTACATATGCGTTTTTAATCTTTGGTCCAACTGGACTCAAACTCTGAGGAACTGACCTATTAGGAATGTTGTGGCCCTCATTGGAGAACCACATCAGGGGGCCCTGGATCTCGATGCCAAAATTAAACGGCAGTGAGAAATCAGTGAAAGTACAAAGCAGTTTACAGCTCAGCTGACTCATTTCACCAGTTTCCAGTCATAGTTAAGGGCCTGTTTGTCTTTCCCAGGTGTTTAATGCAGAAAATCACTTGAACTGCTTTATGAAGAAACAAGCTTGATGTTTGGCTGGCTTCTCTGGAAGCGGAGGTACTGATGGAAATTCTCCATCAAAGTCCATGGAGTGAGTCTGGAAGCATAAAGACTTTATTCATCACATGCTGATAAAGTAGAGTGAAACTAAAAGCAGAGTACAGCTGAGCTGACTCATGTTACCTGTTTACAGTCATACTAAAGAGCCTTTTTGTCTTCGCCAGGTGTTTAATATAGAAAATCACTTAAACTGCTTTATGAAGAAACAAGCTCGATGCTCACCTGGCTTCTCTGGAAGGACATGTAGCCCTACTGACGGAAACTTTTAGGGCCAGGTGACATGTTTTTATTTGTGTAAACTAAGCCTGTGGTTTGAGGGGCCAGACTGTAGGAACAGCTGAGGTAAAGCAGTTCCAGTTATTCACACTCACCGCCACTCCATTGACAAAAGCCGGCAGTGTTGGGGAAAGCCTGGCGTCTCTTCGGCTGTACAGAGCTGATGTCATCAGGAGCGTACATGTGCTGCAAGGTCATCGGATCTAAAATTATTTTAATTACCTTTTCCGCCTGTAGCTGGCAGAGCTGCAGGGCCAGTTCAAACACGTCTGCCGTGCCTCCGATGAGGCTGACCCCGATGTTGCCCAGCACCGTCTATTTACAGCGCTGCTGGGAGTTCACTGATGACCCCCCCCCCAAAGCTGGCTGTGACCAGGTCCTCTACCGACCCATTCTTGTGTGCCTATATAGCAGCTGGACCTTATATACCTGTGACCGGGACTGAAACCCTTGAATTCAATGATTTGGAGGGATGGGGGACTATTTTTTGGCAATATAACGCATGTGCAGTTTCAAGATGGGACAGGAAACTACAAGATCACTTGGGTGATGTGATCACATATTCTCCATCTCCAGGAATATCTGCCGCAGAAACGCACCTTCATCATCATGTCATACAGGACTTGCACAGAAAATACTGAGTCAGTGTCATCTCATAATTTTGGGCAGAATCAACTCTTTTGGTTGAAATGTGGTCAACTTGATGTCTGAGATTGCATGAAATATGCATACGGTATTTGTGTCAAGGCCTTGGAAAACTTTTGTCATTAATGGGGGAATATGCAAAATCCAATTTTAGCCCTGAAATAAAGCCTGTTGTGTACTAGGAGTCTCTAGGAGTCCAGAAAAGTAGCATGTATGCTCCCTCCCACAGCTAGTTTTGCCCAGGAACCCTGTGATGTCCCATACTGGCGCTAAGGACCCTTAACATATCCCACAATCCTTTGCGTGACATGACGTATAAGCACAGCCCCCTCACGGAAACCAGCGAAAATGTCCAGAGAGAAGAGAGCGCACACTTTGAAGTTCGTTTTCAGAAGGCTGTAGGCCCGGATTTGACTCGCTTCATCCATTAATTTTCATATCATTAATGTAATGACCTCGGTGTTGATGGCTGTCCGAAATCGGCACAGCAGTCCGAAGCTCCTTTCCTCCCCATGATAGAGTTCTGACCTTGGATCCCGTGAAAGGTCAAAAATCAGTGCCTAGGAGCTATTAGAAAGGGTATTCAGATGGAGCTCAGGTTGTTCGTTATACTGCCCCCCCACCCCCCCCCAGGCATACTACAAAAATGGAGTGGACTGGAACCCTCTGTGATCTGGGGGGCCTCCTTTACATTTAAAGAGACGGCACCAAAATGAACCAGGGTACATTTCAGAGGGGATCTTTGGGGTTCGTCAAGATATTTTTTGGCACACGTGAAATGGACCCTAGTCTTTTTTTCCTATTTTTGGTCAGCAGTATTTTTCACCTTGAGATCTTGCCAAGGAGGCCATGTTTTGCCATTTTGCCCAGCCTCTGTTCAGTTGTTTGGGTAAATACTTCTTCACAAACACTTTATCTGGAGGCGTTTGAACAACTAACGAAGCAGCTTGATGTGTCGACATGCCATAAGCGTTGAAGTAACGTTCCATCCATCCAGTACCCACAATCCTCATTTAAAAAGAGAAAACCAGAATGTTTATCTGAAATGAATGACTCCAGTGGGTTTATTATTCACTCCTCTCAAAACAGTGAGAAGGTACTATTTTTGCTTAACTGTAACAGGGATTCAACGACTCCTGGAAACAGAAAGATGACGACGTTAAGACAGGAATAAGACGAGACGCCCTCTTGATGACAGTTTGGTCAAACTTCTCACTCATTTCTTATATTACAAACATTTAAAAAAAAAAAAAAAAAAAAGCTGAACTATGTAAACAGTGTGAAAAGACAGAGCAAATCAAGAGAGCACCAGACACAAACATATGGACAGGAATATAAAGAGACTGAGAGAGACAACAGTTCAGCCTTAGCACCAGCACGTATCCCCGCCGGTCAGTCTGGAGATGAGAAGGCAATGTTGTACCACAGCGAAGGCAGTGCTGCATTCAAGTAGGTACCAAAATATTTAACTCCTTTAGTTGTGTCAGTGTGCGGAGGGAGCTGCCGCTCAGTGTTACAGAGGGAGTCACTTCTCATCATCCTCCAGGCCCCCCCACTCCTCCACCTCTCCATCATCATCGTCCATATAGCCGCCCCAGGTCCCAGAAGCATCACCTCCCTCCTCTTCCTCCTCATCCTCCTCATCCTCGTCGTCTTCTGGCATGTCACCTCCATACAGGGGCTGTTCCTCCTCCTCCTCCTCCTCCTCATATTCCACAATCTCCATTTCCTCAGTCTCATTGTCCTCATCATCTTCATCTTCCTCGTCGTCGTCGTCCACGTCCAACCCATAAACCTCGCCGTCTTCCACCTCGCCGTCGTCTCCTTCGACCCTGGAGGAGCTGCGGCTGGTGCTGGACGTCCGTTCAGATGTGTCGGCGAGGAGGGACCCGACGGACGGGACGAAGCTGGAGGTAGCAGTCTTTGTGTTGATGTAGAGACGAGGAGGAGGCTCCCGACCGGATGGAGCCGCCTCGGTGGGAGAGGAAGAGAGGGGAGCAGCAGCAGCAGCAGATGACGATGAAGACAGAGGAGTTGCTCCTTTGGCTGCGGGAAGCACAGAGGGAGGGACGGGCACAGGCAAGTTCCCGGGCCTCATGGAGGCCATGTTGGGCATGTATTCACGTATCTCCCCCGGCTCTAGCGGGTGGGATCCACACGGGTCGTGTTCGCAGCAGGACAGCTTTCCGTCCAGCTTGGAGATGAAGAGCATGCCTTCCCGGTGCTCCTTACAGTACGAGTTGGGGCACATCTCACAGAACGACGCTGCCTCCTTACCACAGACGTCACACTGGTGCCACGGACACTCCCATCGCCCTGCAGACAAGACAGCTCGTTACTACAGCCGTGTTCAAAGTCTTCGGCTTTTTTACGTTTTATTATGTTGCAACCGCAAAACCTCAGCGGATTAAATGTGCTGCGTAATTGTGAGATACAAGGAAAGCGATAAATGGACTTCTGAAAAATCTTCATTTTCATTACAAATAAGAAACCAAGAAGTGGGATTGTCTCATCCTTCTCTACTCAAGATATTTTACTATATAAAACAAATTTGCAACCAGCAGCAGCTAAACAAGACTATCCTGAAGAAAAGGTACCATTATAGATAGCAAAAGGTTTGAGACATTCTCCTTCCAGCAGGAAAACTCTAAACCTACAGCCACAGGCCTAAATTGAAACGAGAAACCGTGTCCGGACTTTAACATTTCCGTTAAAAGATCCCATCCATCTACTGCATCCATAATATCTGACAGGAAACATCTAAGTGGTTAGATGTGCCACGCTGGTAGAGAGACTTGAGGCTGTAATTGCAGGAAAAGGAAAATTACTTTACCTAAAACACTTTTTCAGACTTTTATTTTGTAAAGAAAACATGTTTCCTTTTTATTCCATCTGCCATTTATGTATTGCTTTATGTTGGTCTGATATATAAAGACCCAACAAACAACAGTGCTGCCCGATAAAGATCGCGGTGACAATATTGGTCTTGAAGCCTCGTTTTTCCGGTCCCTTTATATTTTCGCCACTACTATCTCAACCATCTTCGCGCCACTCTCCATGAGGTTTAGTATCCCTGCCTTTTGTATACGAGCCGACGGGAGCCAGATCCAGATTCTGCAGGTCGGTGCTCTTTGACTGCTTTTATAAATAAATGTTTGTGCAGAAGTAGTTGTGAGTCAGTGGATGTTCTGCTTACCTGCGGGCCTTTTAGCCAGGTTGAGGCAGTCAGCGTGATAGACTTTGGGACATCCTGGCTTTTTACAGGACACTATCTGACCCCCGTCACCGCAGCTGAAGCATTCGTCTTCCCTTTCCTTCGTCACTTGTTGCTTGGTCTTCTTCTTCATGGAGCCCTTCCTTTTCCCTTCCTTCAGCTTCATCTTCTCAGCTGGTGGCTGGTTCTAAACAAACGCCAGGAGTGGAGCGGTTACAGGGCAGGAATTGAGTGAAGGCTGATAAGAGGCAACCGTTTTATTTTTAATTTCTTTTTTGATTGAAGCTGTGCTCGTAGAAGCAACAGACTGGAGATCCAGTTTTACCTTTGGTCGTACCCCCAGGAAACCGCTACAGTTGGGCGCTCCACATTTACAGGCAGTCTTCCCGTTACCACGGCACTCCAAGTTGTAGTTGAAAGTCAGCTCCACCCCTGAAGTGAAAATCATATTCATGTTTGAGTTGTAGACGGCTGGCTTTATTTTAGTTTCTACACATAAATCAAACCTTTAAAATCTTCCCAGGAAGAAAAACGAAAAAAAGTCACACCAGACGTTCCTCTTGTCGATCAAAGCAGACAAGTATTTTAAAACCCACTTTTCAAAAATGAATTTCAATCTATGGACGATGACATGATGTCTGAAACTGGCTTTGTGGAATAATAAAGGTCCTACCCTTTTTAATAGTCTTGACTTTAAGGTATAAACAACCCAAAGCTAAGGGGATGAGGACACGGTACAGATCTTACCACGGTTATGACAAAGCTATAGGAGTGAGTCGACAGCCAGACCACTGAAGGAACTGTGGAAGTATATCATGTCCATAGATTACTTAAATAAATTGATGACGACTCTCTCTAAACTTTTCACTCACATGTTTACCCATGATAGTTAGCTTTGGCTGCAATGCAGGGTTTTTATTTGTGTGTTTGAATGTGTGGCGTTATCGTAAAGTGACTCCTTAGAGTAGGGATGTCAGACTCCTGTCCTCGAGGGCTGGTGTCCTGCGACCTTGATGTTCACGAAACAACGTTTTGACAGCTACTGTAGTGCAGGCGAAGCCTCTCGAGTAAACACACAGTCTGAAAATGTGTAGACGAGTGAGACTTTCAGCTGCTTCCTTTCACTGATGCCATTAAAGAAGACTTCAGTGCATTGCTCGTTATTAATCCTGGCACAATTGTTGGAAAAACTGAAGGTTGAAATTAATTGCATTATTCTGAGCTACAAGCTAAATCACAGTGGAAAAGTTGTTAAAAAAAAAGGCAGGAAGTGAAATAAAATGGACTCCACGACTGAAACCTTTTGGGATGTCCTGCAGAGCGAACAGCCCGACCCTGGTGTCCCCGTTCACAGTCCACTTCTGAGTCTCACAGTTTGGCTGGCAGCTATGGTTCATGAAGCGTGCCTGGTTCCCTTTGGGTCCAGCGTCGATGATCCGGTCCTAAATGAACAAGATGTTTAGTCCTCTGATCGTCTTCAGCGTGTCTGATAATCTGTCCTATCTCCTGTCTCTGTTAAAGGACATCTGTCCCAGGATCACCTTGTCCAGGGTCAGCATGTAGAAGTTACAGATGTCGTGCTCCTGAGCGTGCCTGATTCTGGCGCGGCATTCCTCCTCGTCGATCACCTCTCCCACGTATTCGCTCACAAAAGCTCCCTGGGGGTAAAACGAAAAAGATTCAAAACAAGAGAAATAAGTAAAAACAGGATCAAAGCTGTAAAATCTTTCATCCTGCACTTTTAGCAACTTACCTTCTTGATGTCGGAGATTGCGCGTAAGCCCCATCCGCAGGACAGAGTCCTGTAAATCTCCACCGTTGTGTACTGCCGCTTTGTAAACGTCTGGTTCTGACAACGCTCCCCGGCTGCACACACCTGAGGGTGGCACTCGTACATCAGCATGCGGTTTATGCACTCAGAGTCCATGCTGCAGGGGTTCTCGTCCGACGCCTTGCAGTTGCAGCGAGGGATCTCAGACAAGTCGGCAGTGATGATCTGCACCTTCCCAATGGGTCGATTCACCTGGGAGACAGAGCAACGTGGCACCATATTTTGGGTTTATCTCAGCCCGCTGGTTTTGCGTCCGGCGGGGCGAGCTCGGCGTACCTTAATGTGCTTGTACGGAGGTGGCTTCCTGTCATTCTTCCTGTCCTCTTGGAGCTGCTTCATCTGTCTCTCCGCCTGCAGCTTTTTGAAACGCTCTGCGGCCTCAGTCAGGGCTTTAAAGACAAAACACCATCTCTCAACCGACGCCACTGACGTGCAAACTTCGCCAGGGGCGAAACAACGGCGGAAACACGTACCCTTCTTGTACACCGCGTCAGCACCTTTCCCCATCTTTTCTATGTTGTGAGTGTCGCCCTCCATGTAGGAGAAGACTCTGGCTTGGTACGTCCAAACGAAGTCTTTGGAGCCAAAGAACTGCACCGGGAACTCTCCCACCTCGTGTCTCATCCTCAAGATGTTGCTCGGAACGTCTTTGGTCAGACACACTTCAGCGGGCCACCACCTGAAGCGTCGGATCAGGTTTCACACAGGCTGCACTTGCTGTCGCGCTAAGCCGTTGCGTGTCCCGGTAAAGAAGGGTTGTGGCCTTACCTGTAACGTCCCCATTTGACCCACAGTATGTCCTTAATGCGAGGCTTCTTTCCGGCTTTGCAGTCGTTGCAGAACCAGCTCCCCTGAGGCATCTCTATGTTCAAACATTCCCGGTGGAAAGCAGCAGGACAGGATTCACAGCACAGCAGACTGCCCCCTGTACAGCCACAAACAACACAGGTTCATGCATCGGAGTTTAAGTCTTGAGCTGCAAAATGTTGCGGTTTTGCAGATAGAAAACAACGCGGGTGTAATACGCAGCTAAGGGAAACTGAAACCAAGCGAACCCCTTGACCACCCTTGAAGCTATTCGAGGATTCAGGATCTGGATTCACTGAGCACAACAAATTTATGCAGCACAGAGAATAAAACCCAAGCTGGACTGTGAACAAAATAATAATAAACCAATTTATTTTATACCATTTTGCAATTGTGATCAGATGGTGTCCCACTCTGTGTGCGCCAGGTGCTGATAGGAGCGCACCACCCATTGACGGGTGGGGCAGACGCCTTTCCAGTCGGGCAGGTGTGCGTCTTTGTTACTCCTGCTGCATGCCAGCTGTTTGTGTGGCTGTGTTTTTTGGGGATCTGCTTATCTGAGAACATAAGTGCCGTTTTTCAACCAGTTTGGTTGATTTTTGAGTGCTACACCTGCTGTTTGTTTCTGGAGCTCTGTTGCTCCGCTGGCATCAGCTGCAGATGCAGTCCTTTGCAGTGCGCGGCTTCTGCTGGTTTCTGACCAGCCTTCCTATTCTACTTCCGTTTATGAAACGCAGCTGTATATGTTTCTTATTGTATGAGCGCATGCCTGAGGACTACAGCAATATATACTGCTCAAAAAAAGAAAGGAACACGCTGTCGGGCTGATGATGAAGTTTATTTTGGTTCACGGTCCAGAACACTTCTAGAATAAAACGGATCACACCAAAAATAACTCCAGTTGAAATCCTGCTGGCAGATATTCACAGGAGCCATTTAACCAACTGACTATATAGCAGAATATAGAAAATTACTTTAAATGGTCACTTTTGAATGGGTGTATGAAACCCTGCCTAGTAAGAGTTGTTGAATGATAAGAATGAAACCTCTTAAAAATTAAATCATGTAGTAGATAAGCTTAAATGTTACAGAAGCAACAAGAGCATACTTTATCTTCATATCTTTTCCATTTCACTTCACTCGTATTTGGCAATTGTGCCATCTGTTGGCTTTTTGAGCACTTGACGTGAGATTTAAACAAATATTAATACCTATACTTTTTTTTTTAAATAATACCCATAAAACCCATATAGTTGACAGAAGACTGACCTTCGGAGCAGACAAAGCACCAGCTAACGTTAATGTGTTCGTGGTTCTTGCAGCCTCTGCGAGGAGTGAAGTGGTTGGGACACAGGAAGCTGCTGTTGGCCAGCATCAGGCTGCCTGCTGCCATGCAGTTGTCGTTGGGGTGATAGGCTACAGGACAGCGGACGCAGCGAGCCAGCCGACCTGAGGGACAAAGACACAGGACACACTGCTTCATCCACGTGCAGAGGGCTTAATACAGCATACATCAGATGTGCAGGGTTAAATACTTTTTATCCATTTACTAATTCACAAAAGCCTTCACCGGAATAGTTGGCTCGCTCTGCTTGCCTACAGTCGGTGTTGATGTGATGTAGACGTTCATGTAGAGGGTGCAGATGGACAGGAGGTGTAACGTGACACAGTGGGAATTATTGCACTGTTATGGATTAACAGAAGACCGGATCTGAGCTAACTGTGAATCTAAAAACATGAATGGTTTTATTTTTAGCAAAATCAGGACCTAACAGGAGTTTCCATCGTGCCTCGGTCAGAGAAACCCACAGCATACCTGCAAACACTGCGTGTCACATTTGATTTACAGTCAAGTTTCATAAACCAAACAACAAAAGGCAACAAACCGGATTTTCTCATCTGGAGGACATTAACAAGGTTCCCCCGTTTCTCTCTCAAAAGAAAAAAAACGGCTCCTCCGAAATATGACAAGAGCAGGAAAACTCCTTCCATATGAACATCTGCAGGAAAACTCCTTCCATATGAACATCTGCAGGAAAACTCCTTCCATATGAACATCTGCAGGAAAACTCCTTCCATATGAACATCTGCAGGAAAACTCCTTCCATAAGAACATCTGCCCTGCAGAGCACACGCTTTACAGTCAGCAATCACTGTCACTAGGAGACGGTGGATGATGCCGTTTTAAGCAAATGTCAAAAAAATTGTAGTACAAGCCCTCTAATGTTTTTATTTCAAAGTTTTTAGTCTATGTCAAACTAAAACGAACAAAAATAAACTGATGAGGTTTATTAAGATTCAAATTATGTTTAAGCCGACTGGAAATGTGATCATTTTTAACAGTTTTGTGATTCACTAGATTTATCTGTGTGATCTATTTATTTATTTATTTTCTAAATATGTAATACCCTACCAGAAGGTTTTTATACCAGAAAGCCTTTTAACTCTGTAAAGGAGGGAAAAGCAGAGCAATTAGTGGAAACTTTAGTTGATTATTGGTGACTAAGAAAAATACGGCATCTAATACTTTAGGATTTGATGTAAAAGTCAGCAGGAATTTCCAATAGATTATGCATTTCTCCACCCTAAACCAAAATCAGGTACTGAAGTGCTCAGAATGGTTAGTTTACTCAGAGATGTCTGTAATTAACGTTGTAAAACCTGCGAGTGCTTGGCGCACCAGGAGATGGCAGCAGATTCAAAGACCCTCCTCATATTCTCAATTCCGTAAAGAAAACCACTTTTGTAAAAGCACTTCATAAATACAGGTTTACAAGATATTTTCATATATTTATATTTAAAATGTCTTCATTGAGAGCAAAGCGAACTAAAATCAGTTCCCTTGTTTGGGTGCGCAAACTGATTAAAAGGTACGTTCATTGCTTTTTAAAACTATTGACGGTCTGGATTTGCCTTTCTCCCACAAGCGCTCCACTAAATCCCCCTCCCTCTGTTTTTGTGCAACATATGTCGCACTGCGCTCGTGTTTACGGAAGTACCCCCCAGAGATGGCGTTTGCCTGAAGTGACAGGGGCCTACCTTTGGAGCTGCCGGCGTTGAGAGGGTTGCTGATGTGGCACGACAGGCACACGTGCAGGGGGCAGCGGAAGCCCTTGTGATGCGGCTGGGTGGCCGAGTACCCCATGATGCACTCCGAGTGGTAAAACTTCCCGCAAAGCGGGATGATGCAACGCCTCACTCCATTATCAGACTTCTTGCACACGAAGCACTTATGAACACCTGAAATGAAGTAAATTTCAGGGGGGTTTTGGTCAGCCACGGCATGTAAGCGCCTCTGTCGAGTCACAAAGCGAGACCCACCGGTTTTACATTCCGGGCAGAGGAATTTTCCTTTGGGAGCTGCAGACAGGTCGATGCACTGCCGGTGGAAGGCTCCGAAACACGGGCCGTCACACACCAGAAGGTCTCCTATCTTCTCACACACCTGTGGTAAAAAAAACAAGCAGCAACAGCGGGCAATGAGATCTCCTGCAGCCGACGCGGCACGTGAAAGCGATCAGGTGACAGACAGCGAGATGGTCATTTCACCTGGCAGACGCTCTCCTTCAGAGACGCCATCTTTCCCTTAACGTCCCCCTGCGAGGAGAGACTGTCATTCAACCCCACCGGCAGGACCTAAAGGATGAAGGTCCTCTAGAGTTACTGAAGCACAGTGAGAACAGATAAAAACAGGTACGGATAATTTGACATTTCGTTGGGAGACAACACGAAACGTGCACCTCAGATTTGGGAGTTAGTGTTTCCGCGTGTCCATCCTGTTTCTCTTCCATGCTGCAGGGCTCCGTCTCGGCCTCCTGCTTCGGGGTCTTACACTGCCGGGGGCTCGGAGACCTGCTCTCTGAGCGCTTGGAGGCAGCGGCGGGGACCGGCGACGTGCAGGACGCAGCTTTCTCTTTAGTCACAGACGCAGCCTATCCAGTAAAACAAAGAGGGGTCAGCGTAGTTGAGCAGAACTTTGGCGTATCATGAAAACACATTTGGCGGTTTGATGAACACCTGTGTTTTCTTGACCAACACTTTCCCCTCCGATTTAATGCCGAGTTGCCGCTTTGATTCCTATGAATAAATAAAACACAATAATTATAAAGCTATTGAAAATACATTCAGTGTGAGCAACACAAATGTACTGAACCCCCTGAAACTTAAGTTATTTTATCTAGATTTTTAGGGAAAACGCAACATAAAGTCGTGCACCATTTTAAATTATAAGAAAAATAAACGTGTTTTTTTTTCCAAAAAGGTTTATAAATTGCAAATGCAGTGTACATTCGTATTCAGCCCCTCATGAGTAAATGCTTTATACGACCAGCTTTCCCTGCAGTCATAGCTGCAAGTCATGTTGGGGTACAGCTAGGTCCAAAATTATTCACACCCCAGTGGCAAATCATTTTCATTCAAAGGAGAAACCTTTGTCATCTTGGAAATGAGACAAAGATACTAAAAACATTAAAAGGAGGATCGAATTAGCACAAAAAAGGGAGAATAAATTAAAATAATAAAAACTGCCTGGCAATAATTATTTATATCCTTTTCAATGAAAGACCTTTATTGGCCTTAAAGCAATCAACCCCTTCTTGTGCTCCCACTGGCACTTTGACCGTTTATATGTTGCAGTCAGCTCCGAGTCTTAAAGCATTGCTCAAGGGCTCTGTGCCATCACCCTCATTTTCCCTCACCCCCACAGATGCATTGGATTAAAGTCAGGCCGCTCCAACGCATTAATATTACTTCCAATAATAAGAAATAAAGTTGGTAAAATAAAATTAATAATTCAAACTGTAATCTGCCAGGGACCTGAATAATTTTGATCCTACCTGCAAAATGCCGACAAAATACCTTAAAGTTTATGGTTTGAACGTGACAAGAGAAAAAGTTCGTGGGGCGTAAATACTTTTTGCAAGGCCGTGTAGTTTTAGATTTGGTTTCTGCAAACATACCTTTCTCTTTGAAGATCCCGCCGACACTTCCTCTATGGTACAATCCATCACCCTGTGAGACAGCTTCCTAGGCTTCTTTCTTTCTTCAACTAATGTTCCCGAGTCTGACCGTAAAAAAGGAAAAAGACATTCAGGTGAGTCACAAGCAATCCCATGCAATAAAAGGCCGTTCAGAGACAGACAACACGGCAAATGGAGTCGATGTAAAAGCATACACAAACCTGTGTATGTGCAAAAATGAGACCAATAGAAATCATTTTAGAACTTTTTTCAAGCTACGCCAGCTGCCATTAATAACATACATCCTGTTCATTTCATCTGAGAAACAAATCTGCAAGAGGAAAAATTTATTACTTTTTCTTTTTTACCTGTTTGGATACATGAGTGCACACCGTTAAACTAACACTTTGTTAAAACCACCTTTGGATTCAATTTCAGTCTTGGTGGGAGTTGTGACTCGGTCAGAGTTCCACTGTTAGCATTGCAAAGCTTCCTCCAATCCACCACATTATGAGGACATTTTTTAATCCACAGCCATCCTCAGGGGACCTCACAGCTTTCTTATCAGATTTAACCCTGGACATGGACTAGGCCATCCCAGTATGTTTTTTTTTTCTTCCTCCGTTGAAGTCAGTATTTTGTCCATTTGGATGCATGCTTGACCCCACGCTGATGCTGGTACAGGATATATAAAATATTTTAATGTAGCTATGGTGGTTTTGTACAGTTTTGTTCCAAACTGAACTTTCCCTTCAGATTACAACATATTCTCCCAAAAGGTGTTGGCAGATTTTTCCCAGATCTGGAAGTGTTCTTTGAAATGTAAGGCTTCAGTCCTTTAAACGTACTCCTTAGTCCAGATGTTTGGAGATTACAGCAGATTACTGCAACATGAAAAAGACAACCAGGGGTAACTAGGCATGCCTGCACCTCCTCCAGTATTTTAAGGTCAGGCTCTTTGAACCCTATGAGACCACTTTCTGTCTTTGTCTCCTCTTGTGTTTACTGAGCTACGATCATCATCTTCTTCTTCTTCTTCTTTCTCTTAAAGTTTTTCCCTTTCAGGGATCGCCACAGCGAGTCATCTGTCTCCATCTAACCCCATCTTCAGCATCTGCTTCTCTCACACCAACTACTAAATCTACTCTTTGGTCTTCCTTGAAGCCTCCTGCCTGGCAGTTCCAGCCTCAGCATCCATGACGCATCGATAAAATGCTGTTTTCTTTGTACCATTCTGGTGACTCCTCGTTGGTATCCTCTCGGCCAATTGTGACTTTAGTTAAAGTAAGTAAATGAGTAGAAATCAGAAAAAAAAAATCCTACTTGGACAGCTGAACTTTACTTATGGTCAATCTGGATAGTTAGGATTGATGGCAGGTGGGTCTCAGAAAAGACCCCCAGCTGGAACCGGATCAAAAAGTGGTTCAAACGATACCTTCGGTGTGCATACGTATGCAACCGGGTTGTTGAAGCTTCATTAGAGATACTTGTTTCCTTCTAACACGGTTATTTGTTATTTGGTTACATAATACAGGATCTGTGTCACGTCAGAGGTGGAAAAAGTTCAGAAATAAAAAAAATTTAAGTCTGGTTTTTAACTCAATATAAATCCCCTTTAAGCCCTAAGGGGTTTAGGAGAAATTTATTCCTGAAATCACATATCTGATATAAATCATGTTCAGCTCCAGTTATAAAGTATAAATACCTGTGTAACACTAAGACATAAATGTATATTTCTTTCCAGTGGAACCACTATTGCAGCTGTTACTATGCCTGAGTTATTGGTGAATGAAAAAAAAAGAGAAAATGAAATTTTTTGAGCCCAGATCAAACTTCTTTCTAAATAAACATTACAAAAGACCACAAAAAACCCTTTTAAAAACCTAGGAAAATCACTGGCTTTTATTGATCCACATCATGACTATAACTGCAGAAATTATGAGGCGAGTCAGATGAATTGTGTTCCACAAAGGTTTTAGTGGGCAGTGTGCCTGGCGGAGCTGCGATTTTAGCACGTTTGGCAAAACTGTGCCAAAATGTGTTTTTCACTTCATAAAATGGAATCTGTTAAAAAAAATGCTAATTTCAATTGTAGAAATCCTTATGCATAAGAAATAATCTTAGGTCAACCTATTTATGATATGCACGGAAATGACATTGACACGTGGTGTTGCAAAGACGAGCTTTACAAAACTTGAAAGGGGGGGATCTCTCTAGTTTCACGTGACACCAGGCATGGGTGGTTTAAACCGAGAGATGTGTGTTTTAAATTGTGCTTTTTTCTGTATAATCTGACTGAATTTGACTTTGGAAAGTGCTTTGAGATGACATGTTTCATGAACTGGCACTATATAAAAAAAATTGAATTGAATTAATTGTCCGCCATTTTAGAGCGCCTTTAAATCTTATCAGGTATGTTTAAATAGCTGTAAAATATGGAAGAGGATTAGGGCCATTCAAAAAATTTTTTAAAAAAGTGTATTCAATACTGATTTTCTCAGAATTCTGAGAAAAAAGTCACAATTGAATAGACTTTTTTTTATTTTTTTGAATGGCCCTGATCCTCTTCTGTAGTAAAACCATAAATATTTGAGCAAAAAAATTGAGGTATTGTTTTGGAAACATTATAGTCTCCTTTTGCGAGCCAATTAGAAGAAGGAAAAAAAGACTGTTTGACATTGTTTAGAGGCAGAGGTTAAACACGTGTCTCGCCTGGGCCCACATGTGGGAGTGTCGGGCTTAAGGGTTAATTAATTGTGGCATTTTACAAAAGGGAATGTAAACTGTTTGTATCCACTGCATGTCGTTTTCATATTTTTTTTTAACAATCGGTTCCTACACCTCTGTCAATTCTTTGAGAAACACTGTAATACCCGTTCTGCCAGTAGGTGGCATCAACCTGCACTTCAATAAAATCCAATGTCAGCGATCCTGTTTTCTGTCAACTAATTTACTTCTTCAGCTTAATCTGGAAGGGTGATGTAAATAATTAAATAAATAGTAGTGGATTCTAGCTCAGAAAGTAGCTAATCTCCTGATATCCAGTCCCCATGGATACGCCACAAGCAGAGCTTTTAAAAGGAAAGCAGGACTCAGTTCGCCCCGTGAACGGGAGGAACAAACACAGCTGAAATCCTCAGCTTTAGATCTTTAGATCAAACAGGAGCTTAGGCTCACCGCGTTCAAGAGGTAGATTTGTTTCCTCTGCCGTGTCTGTGTCAAAGCAGGGCGGTGTCGCGACAGGAGATCCAGGTGGTGGCGGTGCTGCAGGAGAAGGCTCTTCCTGAGGCGGACTCGGGTCCAGCTCTACCCGAGCCTCCGCTGGCTCCTCTGAAAACGAGGTTGAGGTATCAGTGGCTTCTGTGGCGCTGAGATCATGGAGTGCCGTTATCCCTGAAGTCTCCTATACACAGAAACATATGGATGGTAAAAGTATTCATAGCCTTTTGGCATTAGCAAAAAAATGTACATTACAGAAGCAAATCTCTTGTGACTTTATACAATAGACCAACACAAAGTGTGGCTGAACTGTAAAATGAAAGCACCATATGCATTTAGCCCCCCCCTTTAAGCTACGACACCTAAATAAAATCCAATGTTACCACTTGCTTACAATAGCCAATTATTCTATGGTGGTTTATGGGAGAGCATTAGTGAACAGGCAGCATCATGAAGCCCAAGCCCAGGAGAAAGTTATGGAGGAGTTTAAGGCGGAGTCAGGTTATAAAACAATATCACAAGCTCTGAATGTTTTTTTTTCACAGAGCTCTGCTTCGTCAATTTGCAGAAAACGCAAACACAATAGCATAACTCTAAATCCACCGATGCATGGCTGTCCACCTAAACCGTTAGGCTGGGCCAAGTAAGTAATAATCGCAGAAGCAGCCATGTTGCCCCCAGGCAACTCTGGAGAAGCTGCTGAAATCCAGAGCTCCAGTGGAGGAATGTGTTGACAGGACAATCATTAGTCAAAAGCAGTGAAAAGCTGACCTTTTTGAAGGAGTGGTGAGAAAAAGGCCTTTATAGAAAGAAAGCCACAAGAAGTCCCACTTAAAGTTTACCACAAGCATATTAAGGGGACACATCAAACAGGCAAAAGAAGGTACTCAGGTCAGGAGTGACCAAAATTAAACTTTGTGGCAGAAAAACTACGTTTGCGCATCATCCTGAACACACCACACCCATAGAGAAACATTGATACTGGCAGCATCATGCTGCAGGGAAGCTAATCAGACCTGATAGGAAGATGGATAAACATGAAGACATAGCAATGCTGGAAAAAAAATAGTTGCGAGACACTTAAAATTGAGGCAGATGTTTCCCTTACAGCAAGACCAGCACCCATAACATTCAGCGTCTAAGTCAGGTGTGTTGAAGCAGAGATGCATCTAAAAGCTCCAGAGTTTAATACCAAAAAGGAGTCAGAACATTTTTTCCAAAATAGATAAAGGCCTTAAGCCGACCTCATGACCAGCTGAAAACAGCAGTGAGTGACAAAGGCAACTAAATTTTTGTTTGTATAATTACTTTGCATGCTTAACGGTGAAATTAAAGGGTAATGCTTGACACTAGTTCTGCTGTGTTTTGTGTGGTCTGGATGGATGTACGTTGCAACGCCTGCTTGCATAAGTTGAGTCTTTTGTCAGCCATTATCAGTTAAAGCTATAGTTGGTAATCCTGTTCAGGAACGCTTTGTTATACTGGGTGAAATCGTAGTAGTCAGGACATTATGTATTCAGAAAAAGGAGGTTAAAAATTTTGATCTCTGTGAGGGCTGTAGGCCTGTAAAAACGTTGACCTATCCTGTGATTTGATCTGAATGGTTAGAGATTGGTCCTGCTCTCAGCCATTCTGACGCCCTAAAGTTACGCCAGTGTGTGCTCGTTCCTAGTTAGTCTCCGCTTGTTGGCTACGCATGCGCACTTCTAGTCTTTGTGTATCCGGTTAGCTTTTAGCGGTTAGCTTAGCGGTTAGCTTCTGTGTTAGCAGTTCGCTGTAGCTCCGCTGCTCACACCGTAGACTTTGAACATGGCTGAGAGTCGCAAGAAGCAAACCACGTTCACGTTTATGAGACAAAGAGGAACGCCTTAGTAGAAAGAAATAAGACCAGAGTGGATTTGGGAGATTTTTTTCACGCGATTCCCCTGAGGAGGATTAGAGCAAGGTAAAACAGCCTTACACATGCGCAGTTATTCAAAGAGACTTGCGTACATTTCCGGAATAAATTTTTTTTAAATAATAATAATAAAAATAAAAAATAAAAATCGCCGACTCTACCTTTAACAGGACTCCGATTTTGCACAAAGCATTTAGTAGGTTGTGTAAAATCTGGACTGCTAATACAGAATTTCGCTGTAAATTCTTGCCATGGATAGCTGCATGGCAA
Organism: Fundulus heteroclitus; assembly: GCF_011125445.2. Classification (NCBI taxonomy): domain Eukaryota; kingdom Metazoa; phylum Chordata; class Actinopteri; order Cyprinodontiformes; family Fundulidae; genus Fundulus; species Fundulus heteroclitus. The sequence goes on along the minus strand of NC_046383.1, from coordinate 24,655,868 downwards.
CATGAAAACATCCCACTGCAGTACTAAGACGCTTTATATATATATATATATATATATATATATATATATATATATATATATATCAACTTTATCATTGATTTGTCTGCAGTTTCCCTGAGATAACTTCACCGACTTGACGTACGGCTTGTTTGAACATTTCTTTCCCTGCCTTCTTTGCCTTAATGTTGGTAGAAAACAGAAAGCTTCGGTGAGCTTCACTATCGCCGCCATCACAACATTTATGCTTGTCGTAGCTTCGATCCACCTAGGGTACAGTTCCGCGCAGGCGGGACGATCTCACAGTCAGCGTCACGTCAACTGAGATTAAGACTTAATAAGCAATCTTCACAGATGCTCTCCATGCAATCTGCCTAACCTTGAGCAATTTCACTAAGAATGGGCAAAGATGTCAGAGACGTGGCCCCCAAAAAAACCTGCAGCTGTAATCCCAACAAAAGGTGGATCTACCAAAGTACTGAATACAAATGCATGCCACACGTTCTTTAGGTTTTTATTTCTAAATCAACTTACAAAGTTGTGTTACTATGTGTTGGTCCAAATCTATGCACCGAAGTTTGTGGTTTTAATGGGGCAGAATGGGAAAAGCATCCATGTGTATGAAAGATTTGTGTGGTTCTTTAATTATACTTAGGGCCTTGGGTTTTCCTACTTAACTATAACTATTTATCTATTGAAACATCATCTATCTTTTGTTCTTTTTTTTTTTGTATCTGCACCACGGGAGAAACCCACAACCACAATCATTTCCTCACCGTTTTGGAATATTCTGCAGTGTGTTTCTTTGACCTCTTCTTGGCGGCAAATATTTGTTCGTACTCCTCGGTGGACTCCAGGAGCCTCTTGGTCGGTTTCCGGAGGCGTTTGTTGTCCGACTGCCCTGTGTGCAAAAGACAGACAACCGCGTTGATATTTCCCCTCGTCGTCTCTGCGAACAACCTGGAAAGCACCTGCCTGACCCTTACCGGCTGAGCTGCTGGCGTCCGAAGAGAGCGAGTCGTTCTCCGCGTGCGCCTCAGCGCCCAGGTCCAGATCCGAAGACACGCTTCTCGTCGGAGACCCCTTGATCTCGGCGGACGGCTCACCCCCGGCTGCCTCGGTCTCCACGGCTTCCTCGGCCAGCTGCCAGCGCTTCTTCGGAGCCACCGCTATTTCTGAGGACTTCTCGACGCCGCCGGCAGACGCAATGGGCCCCAGCGAGCCTGACGCAGGCTCCGTCAAGACAGGGACGCTGATGAACTCTCTTTCCGATTCCTCCACGGAGCGCTCGGGCGTTCTGAGCTTCAGCTTAGACGGCAGCCTCTGTTTTCTGCGCTGCTTCTCCGAACCCCCGACCTCGGCGTGAGGAGGGAAGCCTTCGCAGTGGTAGGTGTCAGCTGGGACGTCCCCTTTGGCGCAGGGCTGGCTCTTCACCGGCGTGCTTTGCCTCTGTGCGGGTCTCGCCGACTGCCCGTTCTCCAATTTGACCTGAAGAGGTAGCCCGTCGCAGGAACCCATCAGCGAGCCACCTTCCATCGCGGCGGGGATCAGCAGCGGTTCCTCCTTTATCAAGGTGGCCGACGGAGGCAGCACCAGCGGTTTGCCTTCCTTCTCGCGGGTGTCATGCATGTCCTTCAGCAGCATCAGGAAAGTACTGAATTTGTAATTGGAATCGGCACGAAACACGTCGCCGCTGTCCTCGGTCTCGAGGGATTTGAACTTTAACTCTTTGCCATCCTGAAGGGCATCCACCGGAGACAGAGACAAAGAGGAGGAGGTAGTAGATAGATCCGACAGACTGCTTTCCGTCTTGATCTGAACCGGCTGCTGCGCGGGCCGAGCCAGCCGCTCGTACTTTGACTTGATCACCGAGCCGTTGTGGATCAGTTTCTTGTCCAGCTTCCTGCCGCGGCGTTTCGGAGAGCTGTGGTTGACAAAGGAACCGGTTCTGCTGGGGGCTTTCCAATTTGGAGACAGCTCCGATTTGATGGCGGCGTCGACAGAAGACGCGTCGAAGGGACCTTCTGACGGGATGCGTCCCTCGTTGAGACGGGTCTCCTCCTCCGCCTTCAGAGCCTTTGTTATGAGACGGCTGCTGGCCGAAAGAGTCCCAGAGTGCTTTTCGCCTGAACCCCGGGGCAGTCCGCCTGGCCTCCGTTCTGGGTCGGCGTCTTCCGAGGTCGGCGCGCTTTGAAACATACAGGACAAATCAGAGACATCCTTACAGGGCTCGAGTTTTTTAGATGTCTTTTTCACCTTTACCGAACCCCGCCCCTTTTTGTCCGTGGCGCCCGTGTCGTGCACCGGCGAAAGAGCCGTGCGTTTAGGCCGATTCAGCATCGGAACCGAATCCAAGTCGGCGTAAGGAGAGTCCTTCGGCTCCTCTTTCAGTGCACGTGTTGCTGTGTGAAGCTTGGCCGCCCTGTTAGAGGATTCCTTCCCACCAACGATGTGACCAAATATGTCCGACAAGCATTTCTTTTTCTTTCTGAGACCTTTGCTCTTATTGCCGCACGCGGTGGGACTTTTGAAGGGATGGTGACCATTTCCGTTGGCCGCCGGACCGGGCGAGGCGGGTCGGCTCGTAGCGACGGAGGTCTCCGAGGGCAGCGCTTCGGTCGGAGGAGGGCCGGTCAGGTGTTCCTCTCCATTGACAGATACCGAAGCTTCACCTTCACTTTTCCTCTGCCGACCTGGGAGCAGACACTCGGCTTCGGCCACGCTGACTTTCCACGCCGTCAGCAAGCTTTTTGGAATCTGCCCAGATCAGAATTTATAATTAGGGAAGTTTTCACAAGAAAATATATAAATAAGACATGGAGTCATGGAGAAAAAGAAACACACTTTTCTGACCTTCTACAGTTTTATATATCATGAGTCGGGATATATATTATGGTATTTAACAGCTTCTAACATCATTTCAATTTACCTTAGATGCACAAAAACACAGGAAAAGTTCCCAGGTTGTCATCATTTCTCAAACAGACGTAAACCAACACTGAAAAGCTCTGCGTGGAAAAACTAAGCACGCCCTTGTTGCTTTTAAGAAAGATTTAAGATGGAAAGCAGCAGCCAGGTTTGCATAATTAAATGCACCCGATTAGGTGCATTTAATTTACCGTGTACTTGTAGTCCTTCTCTTTCTGCTTTCCTCTGCGTCTAAGGACAGGCAGCCCCTCGAACTGATGCCCTCCTTCAAACGGCAGAATGACACTTCCTGGGACCCAGGAGCTTTCTGTGACCTCCCCGATGGTCTCCAGGAAATACAGCCGACAGGGACGGGTACTTGGTACTGAAGCAAAAACATGGCAACATTAACAGGAGATTAGACATTGCATCAGAGCAGATTAGCCGGTCAGATGAATTAATACATGAAAGACTTGGTTATAAAAGGTGCACATCAACACATCTGAATATCACCGGAAGGTTATGTTATTTCATTAACTCGCTCAGAAAAAGTGAAATTTCTTTTTTTTAATTGATTCATTCTCAACAGAGCGTTGCATTTCGTTTTTAGAATTAAATACAAAATGTGAATATAGCATTACACCAATAAAAAGCGACCTTTAATGCAGAAATGTTATGACAATGTATGGCCGACACAATCACAGGTAAGACTGCTAGCTTGACAGCGTCACTGACTGCCTCCACAAGGATGGTAAAGCCACATCGCTGAAGAAGCTGGCTGCTGACAGACTGCTGTGTCCAAACACAGCAACGGGAAGTTAAGTGGAAGGAAAAACGTGGTTGAAAAGGGGTGCATCAGGGATGCATCAGGTGTTACCAAAATGTTACTGCAATAAAGGATCTTTTTGATATTTTGTCAGATTTAATCATGCTTTCCATTAATACAATACTCTTCAGATCCACCGTCAGTGCTGTATTACTGTGTAACTCATAGGTTATTACGTAAAAACAACGTAAAAACACACAGATAATAATCAATACTTTACCTTTCATCTTGGTGTGGATCCCTTGGTCGGAGTCGCAGATGACCTGGCAGGGCCACCAAGGCCGTCTGTTGAATTTTGCCCACACCACATCTCCTTCCAAGTACTTCACAGTGGGGAGAAGTTTTTTCTTTGGGCTATTGGACTAATCGGCACACAGAAGACAGTTTAGTATGTGACACAGACTTACATGACAGCTCATCTCGTTTTAAATGGTGACAGAAGGCACTTGGTTGCATCAATACCTGCGTCGTCTACATAAAATCATTTCAGCATTTTTAATTATTTTTTTTCAGTTCAGCTGACTCTGCAAAGCAGTGGGGATGCACCGATCAGGTTCTTTCTGGTCGATACCGACATCCGGTTTTCTTTGACGTCTTAAATGCAGATTCTAATTTTGGAACAATTAGGATTAACTTCGCCAAAGGACTACATCACTAGAGAAGAGAAGGAACCGTGTTGCAGGTTCTTTTATAGAAAGCTTTAAACTCAAAAAGAAAACAAAGGAATTAGAAGATTATTATTTTCACATTAACCTCTACGGAGGACCAACTCTGTCATAATTAAAAATAAAAATAGAAATAAATACACGTTTGATGAATAAATAAGCTTAACATAAATGCACACAACAGCAAATAAATTAATGGAAGCATTAATTAAACTATACAATTAAAATGAAAAAAATCTCTTAATTAGCTTATGTATTCTTTGAACATGTATTTATTTCTATAGTTATTTTCATTATGTCAGTGTTGGTCCACCATAAACTTTATTCGAGTTTCACTAAATAATAATAATTAAAAAAAAACTCAGTTTCATTTCAGCTAAGGAATAAAAAAAATATATGTTGCAGATTTTTCTCTTTTTATTCGCTGATTAGAGCAAATGAAGGGGAAATTGGCAGATTCCAAATCTTTCTGATTGGTGCGTCCCTACAGGAACAAAAATAAATAAATAATTCAAACCAAGTCAACCATTCATTCATTAAATTCCCCCACTGTAATACATAACCAAGACAAACATGCTTTTTTTTGGGTTCCCACAAACACAGCAAAACAAACGTGTTTCCAGCTCACATTAGAGTTGGTGCCAGCTGGTGAGACGAGCCCAGGATCCACGGGAGAGGTGAGTTCGACGTCGCTGTCCGACTCCTCGCCCACGTTCCAGCCGTCTCGCATAGTGATTTCTGGCAGTGCGCTGGGGCTTAGTGTGGGGTTGAGTTCAGAAATAGTTTTGGACATCAGGTTAAAGACGGTGGGCTTGTACGTTCTTCTCTCCACCCCAGCGTTAGATGTGCTTCTGCTCCCAGCGATATTCCCATCCTGGGCCGTGGTCGAGGAGTGCTGAAAGGGTCTGAGGTCCTGAACGCCGGCGTGCACCTCGCCGTCCTCCTCCCTGACGTCACTGCTGTCAAACAGCGTGGACTCGAAATGCAGGTACCCGTTGGGGATGGGCGAACAACGCTCGAAGCTGTCCGGACTACGGGGGGAGAAGCCGTTCCTGCTCCCGTCCTGTACCGTTTCGAAGGGGTCCGTGTCCTCTGTGCCGGGGGACGAAGGCATCTGGACCGGAGGCGGCTCAAACCCGTCGTCCTCGTCCGTGATTGGACTCGTGCAGCGCAAGCCGCTCCTGGGACGAAGGTCGCCATCTTTCTTGTTGGCCGCAGCGTTCATGCGCTGTGGTCTCCTCTGTGGTCTGTGACCTGGATGCGGACTCCCAAAGGTCGCCGTGTGGTCGGCGCCAGGAGACCGAGGCAACGGGACTGCCGGTGACCCAAACTCATCGTCGCCGTCGTCGTCGGTGATCGGGCTCGTGCAGAGCAGGCCGCTCCGGTCCTGGGGGTCAGCATCCAGGGGCTGCGGTCTCCTCTGTGGGCTGTAGCAGCGAAAGCGCTCGGGATGATTGTATCCCAGGAAAGCAGGTTGTGGCACCTGGCCTGGTCCAAGAGTCACGGCGCCACACTGGTTCCTGTAAGAAGTGCTCAGAGGGCCATTTCGGGCCCTCAGATCTGGCTCGCTGGGGCCAAACACTGATCTGACCCCAGGACCCGGTCTGTACGACTGATTCATGTTTTCATCCTTATGGCCTGTAACACACAACAACAAAAAAAGGAGGCACTGTTAGACAAGAGAGGAGTGGCGTTCAAGTTCACCAAAACATACAGGAAAGAAACTTATAAAGCTAATACTGTGCGCACACACACATATACACATATACCACGATAGCATGGCCTCCATTATTAAAAAAAAAAAAAAGGCCAGCTCAAGACAAAACCCTGAACACATCCACCGGTGAGCTCCGTCCGCACGCTTCGGATTCCAAGTTATTGGAAACTAGCGCCGCTTTGTCTGCCGATTGTGGGTCATGGCGAACGCCGAGGCCGCAGCGAAGGTGGTGACACTGAGCCATCAGAGGAAAAAAAAAAACACACAGAGCGGCGCACACAAACAAGCTACGAGCGCCCATAGGAAGCTACTACCAACCAAACACACACTGGCCACACGTGGGGAAAAAGGCAGAAAAACCCACCATTTGGACGTCGGTCCCCGTCAAAACCAACAGCGGATCTTTGTTGGAGTGACACAAAGCGAGCGCTTTCCTCGGCTTTGCCTGCACAATCCCAGCTGCAGCCGCTCCGGCAGTACAAGTAGGCCCAGGCACAGCTCTCATTCTCGGCACTTCATCGCCTCATCAGCAGCAACAGCAGCAGCAGCGGCGGCGGCAGCGACGGCGGCCCTCCTCCTGAAAACTGTCAGCTCTATGTGGTGAAGAAGACAAAAATCTCCAGCTACACCACGAGCGCCACGGCCGGCGTCTCCCCCCCTGTGTGCCACGGCAGATGATTTACCACATGTTTTATCTGCGCGCTAGCCGAAGTGCCCCCGGTTGCGTTAAAACAAGCCCAGGCTGACTGTGTTGGTGAGCTGCGACCAATCCGCACAGTTACCCAACCCCCCCCCCCCCCCAGTCTGCTCCTCCGCAGAGGGCCGTGACACGCACTCACCCCGCACACACTCACGTAAACACGGGCGAAATCGCAAAGCGCGCACGTAAAGGACGTCCAGGTGAAGTTACTGAGACTGTGCAACACAAGTCATAAAAAAAAAAAAAAAAACTTGAAGGAGTTGGCGAGAGAGTGAGCCGCCGCGGCCGCGCCGGCGTTTAAAGCCAGACTGTCTGCGTGTGTTGTTTTGTGACCGAGCAGGACGGTTTCCAGGCCGCGTTCAGAGCCGCACGCACGGCCTCCCCGGCCAGACCTCACTCTGTGCGCCATGTTGTCTTCACCCGCACAGAGGGCTGGCAGGAGGAAGCAGGCCGCCCGGCAAGCGCAAAAGGGAAATAAAAAGAGATGAAGACGAGGCGAGTTGATGCACTGTGAAAACTTCGGCCCTTTTTTCTTTTTCCTCCACGGCGATTTTTTTTTTCTCTACCTAGATCAAACCAACGTGCCCCTGTAACGCAACCTCAAAGAAAACACGGATACAAATGCGTAAATGTGTCAAAAAAGCGCACGGTTGGCGCGAGTCGTCTTTAAGGATCGCGCCTCAAAGACCTCCTGATTACAGCACGCATCGCATCCACACCCTTTTCTATTATTATCTTACCCATTCATATTTAAAATCTCGAACGCTTTCAGGAAATATCCGATTACAGGGAGATAACCTCTATCAGATCACATGAAACACGTACGGTTTACATCAGAACATGACCCAGTTTCATTATCGGCCCGCTCTTCGTTTACGCATCTGTGTAAAACGGACTGTCAAAAGTGTTTTCATAATCATAACCGTGTTTTTACTGGACTAACTTTAAATATGAGGATTTATTACAAAGTAATTGTCTGAAAGGCGAAAGCACCCTAGTGGCCACACGGAGCAGGTGCGCATCCAGAATATTTTTGTGTAGGGTGGCTTTCTGGGGGGCTTTTCATATCCAAAACCATAAGCTATACTAGGATCACAAGAGTTTTATAGAAGTATATTTTTGTTGCTGAATTTGAAATTGAGACTAGTTGTCTAAGGGCTTGGCTTCAGGTGTTTCCATTAGTACGTTAGTAGCTAACTTCCTTTCTGCCACATTAATGTAAATGTTTATATATGTTATGGACATTTATAAGTGTTATATGTTTTTGTTATGGTTTTGTTCTTCCGTGCTTTACATCAGCCTGCCAATTGGACAGTGGATGGGAAACAGCCCCCCTTGGGACGAATTCTGCGTGTACATTTTTGTTAATATGTAATGACCCATATCTGAGAATTTAAAAAAATCAGCAGCAACCAGATCGTCATACCACAAACATGTTGGATGTCTTTTTGTCTGAGGCACATTAGTTTCACAGCAAATATAACAGGACGCGCAAGCTCCAAACATAACCCACCTTTGCTATGTCAGTGGTCATAATATTTTTGCAAAAGTCTTGGGGATCATCAAGATGCCTCTTGAGAAATGCAGGATGGGCCTTCTTTTGGATGGCACGCCTAAGGGAAAAATCTAATGAGAACATCCAAAATCTATGCAGAAACCAGACTTTGGCTAAAGTTCGGTCGGTCATAGTCCAATGCCTGAATTTTGTAACTTTGATGTACCGCCTCCAATATAAGTGGCACGTGTTTCCAACCTGGCAACCTTTTAGAAAACCTTCTGGATCCGACCCCGATCAGGACAGTAACCAATGAATCATGGTTGTAACACAAAGTCTTCAGAAAACAAAACACATCTTAGATTTGACATGTTATCATTTCTATGAGTATCCAACCATAATTGGCGAAAGGGGAGACAAATTGTTGAAAAGCCTTTTATTATGGTTTCACATACAGCACATTAGGATTCATTATATAATCCACAATGCATATTTCAGATTTCCCATAGTGACGAGTATAACAACACATAAAAATGGAAGAGCTTATGATAAATTCAAGAACAAATAGGAAATACATCTATATTTACAAAGTGCAGAAAGAATAAATACTGAGCTCAAAGTAGTAAGATATAGCAGTTGAAGCTAAATAAAAACGTAAGAGACAAATTGTTTAAAGGGGTGCACCATTCAATCGGTCAAAGATCGTGATAATCTTCTTTTTTTTTTGGTCATGAGGCCGACCAGTGCACTCATAACTGTACACATTTGGCGCTGGGTTGTATCACAAGGTAAAACACATACTGTACAACTAGACTAGTTCAAACAGACAAAAACGGTTACATTTTCTGTCTAGGAAGAGAGCTGGTAAGAAATAAATGTTTCAGACAGTAACAACGGAAACAAAAACACAACCTATAAGAAAGAAAAGCTCTGGAGCACGACGCCCGACGCATCATTTCCTTCTGGGGCCCACCTTCAGTTGACCTCACCTTCCTGTCCATGCTTGTTCATTTAACACATTCTGCTTTTTAGTGAACCAACGTTAGTTCAGGTGACTCTATGACATCATGTATTTCGCTCAGTGAGGTTACATTATTAAATAAACAAATGGCACTACAGACAAAGTGCAGTTTTTGTTTTTTCCCAACAATTTCACAGGTTCTACCCGTCGTTTGAAATTAAGTTGGGCCCCTAAGAGGATTTAACGTTCAGTTCTACATTGGGCTGGCCCTGACTGATGGAACAAAAGAAACTGACATGGTCTGAATTGCTACTAATAATTAATAAAAAAGACTTTTTTTTTTTTTTGCTTTTTTCTGATGATTTTTTTTTTTTTTGCATGCGTGAATAGGTGCATAAGTAAAATAAACTTTGATTTGCTTTTTAGCTGTGAGTGAAAGGTGAACAGTTTCCTTTTTTTTTGTATATAAAAAGAGAAAAATAAGTCTTCTGACGCATGCTCATGCAACCAAATGACGGAGACGTCTGTCGAACTACTCGTTGGGTTCGTCCACCTTGCTGCCGGCTTCACAGAGGTCTCTAGTTTCCATGATGGCGTACGGAAAAGGCGGAACGTCACCGCCAGGGAAGTCCAGTTTCTTAGGAATGCTGCAGTTGCTCAAGTCAAGTGTTTTGGCGGCATCGCAACCAAACTCCAGCTTCTTGAGACGAGCTAGACTCTTGATGCTGCCGGGGGGCCTCCCTGGGCTGACTTTATAACCCGCTGCCTTGGTGGTCCCCAGGGGCCTCCCCGGGCTGGTTTTGAACCCGGCCGCTCTGGTCGTACCAAGCGGGCGCCCGGTACTCGTGCGGTACCCGGCCAACTTCGTGGTCCCCGAGGGCCTCCCTCTCCGGCCCGACTTGACACCGCCTTTCTTTTTCTTGGAGCCATCGGGCGCCGGGGCCTCGCCGCCGGGCCCGATCCTCACCGCCTGTGGCTGGAAGTCCCCCTGGGTCTCCTGCAGCTGGCACGTCATGGCTTTGTGTATTCCCTGCGGCAAGGGGGCAAGGCTGGCGAGGGACAGCTGCAGACCGGGGTTCGTGGGAGAGGCGTAAAACTTGTTGGAGTGAGGGCTGCATAAATCAAAGTGGCCGCCTGGATGACAGTCCTCAGCCAGCCCGCTGATACAGAAGTCACTGCCGCCGCTCAGTCGGTGCATCATTTTTTTTCTGTCGGGGGGGATGCAGAGCGGTAGAAACGTTGAGGGGAACATGTGTGTAGACTGACGAATACAAACTGAAGCAGCTTACTTTGATGAAGCAAACAAGGCCCTTTTCAGGTTGCAGCACAAAAACATTAAGGGCAACATGCAAAGCGATAGTTTCCAAAACTGTAACATGCACGATTACTGAAGCAACAACAACAACAGCAAAAAAAAAAAAAGAAAGCTTAGCCACTAATAACATAAATCATCAGTTCGTACCTCAGTTATTACTGGGTGTTGTGCTGGAAGGGGTTAAATCTGACTGGCACAGGATTGTCCCCCTCTGGAAGCAGCATCATCTCTGAACAGGCGCCGCGCACCCTGCACTCCCCCCGCGGTGCTCCGACCAGAGCTCCGTCCGGAAACAGCGCCGCTCCCTGCGGCTCGTTTCAGGCCTGCTCAACCCTTGCCGAGGAGGAGGGCTAGAGGAGACCGGCAGCCATTTTTGACCCGAAAAAAAAAAAAAATGTTCATAAAACAGTATTCACCGAGCACGCATGCGCGAAGGCGGGTCAAGAAGACGTCGAGGCGGTGACGGTGACGCAGAGAGGATCGGATCACGTTAAACAAAGCGCTGCAGCTTCATAACTATTGTTCCCTAAAGCTTTGGCCTCTAACTAGTTATTACCTGAAAATACGATGATACGCTGGTTTATCTGCTCTGTGCAAACATTAGAAGCAGTGTGCTGTGCCTATTGTGAACTTTATTTTCACATTTCGTCATATTACAACCACAAGGTTGAATAATTTATAGGGGTATGTGTTTTAAAATCTAAAAAGGGTGCCACTCACTCGTTTAGGCAGCCTACTTTGTAGAAGCACCTTGTCCTTCAATTAAAGCCGCAAGTGTAATGCGGGCTTTGTCTTAAATCAGCTTTACAAGTCTAAAGCCTGACATTTTTGGCTGTTCTTTCCAAAAATAATTCGAGTTAAATCAGCTTGGACGACGACCGCTTATGAATTAGTTTTCAAGTGTGGATGAAGGTCTAAACCTTTGGGCAATTCAAACACACTTTTATCCTTTGATTTAACAATTGGATTAATAAATAAGATGACTTTGAGACACCCCCACACCCCGGCCCTGTCATGGACATTTTGAAAGTAAATACCTTGTAATTACATAGTGATTATAAAATGTATATTTTTTTACAAAGCTTTTCCGTCCCTTTCTCAACAACACATTTAGTGAGAAAGGTATTTAGATTAAAAGATGGCAAATGTATTCTCTATAAAATCTGAGAGTAGCACTTTCTTTTCTGAATAAAATCTAACAGTAAACATGTCTGGTTACTGTTTATTTTCATAAAACATGAAAAGGACAGGGTGGACACATTGTGAAACGTTTTGATTTTTTTTTTTTTTTTTTTTTTTTTATGGCAGATGTCCTTTTCCCATATAGGAGGAAATTACCAGTTGAACAGACTGGTTTTGTTCCTCTCTACCTGCATGTGGTGCATACATTTAACTTTGACACCATTTCCTCTTGTATCCTTGACGTTTTGGCCCTATATAACCTCTTCTTACATTTGTTTTGATTTTCTCTTTTGTGAACTGGGCCTCCAGTATTCAAATCTGTTTTTTCAGGGTTTTTTTTTTTTTTTTCCAAAAAAAAGTTTCGTTTTTTTACAAAAACACAACCTTACACACATTAGCAGGAAACAAATTTCTTTCTCCTTGACCCTCCTCCATTACAGCCAGATTTGTGAAGTGCTCAACAAATAGTTGTCCATGTTGACGCATTCGCTCACCTGAGCAGATCTCCACAGCCTCTTGGCCACTTTGACTCATCTTCTCCAGACCCAGCCTGTTAGTTTTGGTGTGCAGCTGTGTCGTGGTGCAAGTTGTGCCACACTCCCTTTCCAGACAGAGATTTGTGTGATATTTAAAGCTGGGGATGTTCTACAGCCTAACCCTGCTACAAACTTTGCATCTTTTATCCCTGAAGGGTCTGGTGTGTTCATAGGTTTTCACGACTGTTCACTTATGCTGTACAGCAGACCTGCTGAGGCAGTCACAGAAGTGCTGCGTCCATATTTAGATTTATTCACACATATCTTTATTTACCAATCGATTATATTTAGGGGTTTCAGACTAGCTGAACACATATGCAGGTCACTATTCTCAGACTTCCAATTATGCCTTATTTTGTATTTGCCCATCTCATAAAATCAGAATAGAACACATCAATGTAGGTGGTTCTAACAAATCTTGATTAAGCCCAGGGTGAATAAACACTTTTGCAAGGTACCGGACATTCAAGATGGACAGACACCAAAGTCCTTCAGTTTTTTCCGTAGTTTTTATTAACACCTATAAGAACTTAAGCACAGACACTGGATTTCAGGAGCAACCACAGTGCTAGGACAAGTAGCAATATTTATGTTTGCAAATTAAGTCCACGGGACTTAAGCCTCCCTGATTAGCTTGGTCAGCTTCTGGATCTTCGTTTTAGTGGACATGTCCACATATTTCTCCCCGATGCTGACGATCATGCCTCCCATGATCGAAGGATCTGACTGTAAAGAGAAAATGAGTTGAAAATTACAAACAAACAAAAAATATACATTGAAGCTGTTTTATTAATGTGGTGGCTCATGAGGTTTTTCTACCCTGGCTAATTGCTTTAATGCATTTTTAAAAGCTGGAAACTGTACCTTTGTTTCCAACTTGATAGTTTCTCCCTTCTGAAGAAAGCCGTTTAGGGCTACTTTCAGTTCAGCAAGACTAGCTTGATCCAAAGGCTGAAGTAAAAAAAAAATAGTCATGGTAGGATTTATTGAAACCCATATATACAGACAAACCACAAACAGTACAGTGCTCCTTAGAAAAACACCAGATCTCTATGGAAGAAACATTTCATACCTGAGCAGTGGTGACGGAGCAGATGACCTCCCCACGGTGTGCACTCATCATCTTGCCAAAAGCAGTGATAACGTCAGCAGTTTTAGTAAGACGACCATTATCAGCCAAAACATCTACAGAAAGGAAACATGTCTGAGAGTCAAGTTTATCCAGAAACAAAATGCACAAAACTGATACTATACTATATGTAAATTAAGTATATGGAGCGGGTTATACTTCTTCAATTTTGACAAAATAAGCATGACTGAACTATGATGCAGTAGAAACTATATAATTAAGACTAACTCCTAATAGAAATGCATCATATATTACACTAACATGTTGAAACACAAGACGGAAATCCAAACCAGTCATTAATAGGTACCTACAGAAAATACTAATGTCACAATCTGGGTCCAAAACAAAGTCAGAAGATTAACTTCATAAAATGGTTTGGTGTAAAGTTATCTTGACATGTGGAGGAGGAGTGATTTCCATGACCGTGTTTATGACCTTTGAGGTTGAATGGTTTCATTTCATCTGATGTGTGTCTATTAAAATACTTTTATAACATTTAGTAAAAACCGCTATGAATTGAAGAACAAAGCTAAAAATAATTACCCTTACTTTCCAACCATCAACTAAAGAAACGTCATAGATGGGTATATATATAGAATCCTTAACCAGCCTGCATGCTCAGAGACTATATAGACTCAACCTGCTGCCTCCCGTTGTCATTTCTTTCTATTTCTAACATTATAGTTTACTGTTTGCTAATAGGCAACTTGTTTAGACACACCGTATTTGAATATTAATGTTTAGTCCTTAATTACACACCTCAAGTGTTTTATATAAGAACAAAATACACTTTCCATTCAAAGTCAATTATAATTAGCTATAATTATAACATTTCTTTTGCACAAACATTAAAATCTAACTTAAATGTATTGAATTTTTAGAAGGTGGGAACTCCCTACGGCTTCTATATCCACCAAAATTATTTTTTTTAAAATACTCTCTTGTGGTGCTGTTGCAGCCCAGTTCAAGTTTTAAAGTTCATGACTGTCCACTGAGTCAGAATCAGCTTTTTTTTGCCAGCTATGTGAGCACATACAAGGAATTTGACTCTGGATTGTACAATGCTCACAATGTGCTTACATACAACACAATAATGCAGTAATAAAAATAAAAAAAATCAAACTCTGCGGTATAGGAAAACATATGAACATCCTATGGAGACTGAGCTAAAGCAGCAACAACACGGAGGGGAAAACATAAACATAAGCTCTAAGGATCACTCACTGAGGAGGTTGATGGTGATTGGGGAAACTTTGGCCTTGGTGAGGGCATCATGGAAAGTCTTCTGCTTGATGCTGCGCTTCACGTGAGGATTCATCACAATCCCAGCAATTTTGGGGTCCTTGATCAGAACCTAAAGAAACAAGGCAGAGAAAATGGCCTTTGAATTAAAGAAAGTTACGTTTGCTTGTCGATAACAATACACAGAGTAATTTTGTTCATATTTTATGATTTAATTCCATACTTAACCAATGAGATTAGGCAAAGCTTTGGTATTTAGGAGCAATTTCAAAATAAGCTTCATGATCAGGTTGTTGTGTTGTTTTTTTTTGTTAAGTATATTTACTATGCATATTAAAAATAAAACTACAGATCTTTTCTTAGTTTTTTTTTTTGTTTGTTTGGCTCATAACAAAGGGAAAAAAAATGAAAAACTGAACTGAGTTCCATCTGCACTGACTTGATTGTAATAAGATTAAAGTGACTGAGGTCACTTTATCAAAATTTCAGTTTTCTTTTTTTTTTTATTGATAAAAGCATAAAATGTGTGAATCACAGCTGCTGTGTAAGGAATTCTGGAATTATAAAATGCAGGTGATGAGAGCAAAAACAACACAAGAATAAACAGGTTCTGACATGATGACATGTACATTTGTTGTTTTTTGCATTGTTCCCCAGAAATGAAAAATATATAAGCGTTCATGTTGGAGCTGTGTGCTTAGGTGGTTACCCATAAACATGAATCAAATCATGTGACCTCTCTGAACTGAGCTCAGATCTAGTTCTTGTGAGGGATGAACTGGAAAAAAAAAAACACAGCACAACTTACAGAAACTTTCCCCAGTTCCTGCTCCACTTGGTCCAGTTTCTTCTGCTTACTGGCGGCAGAGAACAGAGCTGTGGCATAACGACCCTCCACTCCATACACCTGGATAGGAGGCTGCAAACAAAGACGAAGAACAGAACAAATCATTTAAATGTGCTGCTGTCCAACAATGATGATGATGATGGTGGTAGGTTTGGAAATGATCGGTGCAGGTCAAACTCATTTACCTTAACCAGTTTAGCCACTGGTCTGATAACAGACGTGCTAAACAGACGGGCCTGAATAGGGGGGAAAAAAACAACAACAATGAGCTTTTAACGTAGTAAACTGAACACACAGCAAGCCAAGCTTGACTTATGTCGCGGTATGCACCGTTTGCGTTAGTGGCGGTTAGCTGCAAAGCTAGCATGTTAGCAGTCATTCAAGTGCACTGTCTCGTAAACATCTTTTGAGCGTTTACCGTCACCCTCTAACCACTAAAACGAACATAATGCACACGGCAAGCCTTTAAGCTTGGCTAATATCAGGCTGGAACAACGACGATATCTTGAAGACGACGGAAAACATCTCAATGTCTTACCTGCTGTCCTAGCATGTGTGCTGCCATTTTCTCCTACAGCTGTCCAGAGTAGAGCGAGCGACTGCGCATGTGTAGCTGAGAAGGAAGCATGTTTCAGTGGGAAATGTAGTTTTCGAAGAGCACTGCGTTTCCGCAGATTTGAGACAAGATAGTCAGGCTAAAATAGTAAAAAAATAAAATTAAAAAAAATGAATTAATAAATAAATAAAAACTCTGCTATAGCTAAGAATTGCGTTTGATTTGACCTGAAGTTATTTTTTATCTTGCTTAATTACAAAACGATACTTTTTTTAAATACTATGAACAATTAAAATGCTCAAAACACTTAAATTATATTTTTACTCTCATTCTTCTTCTTCTTCTTCTTCTTCTTCTTCTTATTCTTATTATTTTTCTTCTTATTATTATTATTAGCATTATTATTAGCATTATAATTAGTAGTATCTGCAATTAATTTAATTGTGGGTGTGGTTGATACAAATATCCTACGCACTTTAAAGTTAGGGTATATATTATTCAAACTTGGTACAACTAGTCATATGAGGAAGTCATGAAATATATTTTTCAAGAATCAAGAAGCTTTATTTTCATTATGTGTTACCATAATGACATTTTTGGTGAGGCAGACACTGGCTCGGGGTGCACATAATTACACATAACAGAGGCACAAGACAGTTTTTCCACTTTTTATTTCAATTCACTGACTTATTTTTGGCGAGTATTAGTATTGCTAGAATTATATTTGTTTCACACCTTTCTCATTTTCAATATATCACAAGGAACACTTGTGTTTTTCAGTAAAAAAAAATGTGAGAAAGTATTGCAAGTAAAAGTACATAAAAGTATTGAGGGATCACATTTCTCCGTCTCTGAGGAAAAATTTGACTCTTGAGTAAAGAAAGCCCTGAATGTCTGCCAATCCTCAGATGCAGGGTGGAATTTAACCCAGCTGTGGGGTAGTGGACCTGATTTTTACACGTGTTTTACATTTTGGGCTAAATGTGGCTCTGTTGCATTAAGTTGTAGAATCAACTTAAGGTTGATTCTACAAACAAGAGTGGGCCATAATTCTTCCACCAAGCTGTAAAAGACTAACTATCAGCTATCATAAAGCTTGATTGCAGTTGCTGCTGCTGGGGCAACTCAACCAGCTATTAGGATTAAGGAGCATTTGGTTTGCACACTAGATCAGATTGATTGCCATAACATTTTTTTCCATAACAAATTAAATCAATATATGAAAACTGTAAAACTTTTTGTATTTACTCCAGGTTATATTTGTCTGATATGAAAATTTGTTTGATGATCTGAAACATTTAATTGTGACAAAAAGCAAAAATAGAAGAAATGTGTGAGGTGGGGAAACATTTTTTTTTTTAATTTCATTGCTATTTATTCATACATTTATTTTTTACAGCATTGTGTTTTAGACAGGGCTTGTTTGAAATAGAGTCACTATGTGACAGGTGATTCATACGTTTTAAATGACATAGATATGTTTTGTAAGTTCCTTGCTTTGATGGGACAACTTAGAAATAAAAAAAAAAACTGAAAAAATTAAAACTGGACAGGCTACCCTGATACCTTATTCCACATTAAATCTCGCTGATGATATATATTTAAATGTCATGGAGCAGTTAGTATCGGTGGAATTACAGGAAAAAAAGCCTTACTATTAAATTGTTAAAAAATAGTATTTAACCATTGTTTTAGATTAATGCCTTATGTTACAGTCATTACATGACATTATTACACTGTCTAAGCAAAAAGACAAAGAAAAATTTAATAAAGTTTAAATCCTTATTTGATTTAACAGATTCCCAGCTAGCAGGTATGGGCCTTAAAATAATGTAATATATTGGCGTGCTGCTTGCCAACCGTATTTTAAAACAGTGCTGCATTAATAGGTGCATTTATTTTCTACACCTTAACTGTCAGGGGTTTTGCAAAAGGATTTTGTGTTGTTTCCTTCTTTCAGCCAGCTGACTGGTTGTGCTCAGCAACAAGGGAAAGGGGGAGGGCTGCTTTACTCCTCCAGTCATTTTGATTCTTGTTATAACAACTACGCAATTAGCAACGGTATGAATAATCTTGGGTGATTCAAAACAATAACTTTTATAAACCTTATTAATGTCTACGTGTCACACATCAAGGATCCATATCGGCACTTAATATGAGGTAATTAAGAAGGTGCAGCCATCCAATCTGGGACCCATTTCTCGAACAATTTCCCACCAACATGAGTCCCACATGTAGCGTAATTGATGGCTGTGACATTCAAGAACAATTTAATGGACTAGATCTTTTAAGTCATTGCTACCATAGTGATCATCAACTTGGGTTCTAAAAGGTCCCAGTTTTGTGAAATTGAAAACTCAGACTTTCAGCTCAATACAGCCATATGACATAAATCTAGCATCTGGAAATAGTCATATGTTATTATTTATTTATTTATTTATTTATTTATTTATTTATTTATTTATTTATTTATTTATTTCCACGTGTCATTCATATCAAATCATTTTTAAATGGTGGTCCTTCCCACCACGCGTTATGACTCAAATTAGCTTAATAAAACTCCTGTAATTCTGTTTGCACTTATGGTTTTTGTGTGCCAGCCCAGAATTATGACTGCAAGCTGTTTGACCAACCCTTTAGAAACTTTTCAGATGTGGCCCTGGTCAAGACCCCGCCTGCCCGCCGCGCCGCTTTCCTCACCCCGGCGTGTAAATGATGCAGAACCACGTACCGAGTGACCTGTAACGTCTGGGTTTGTGTTTAATTAATCGGCAAAGTGTCAATCGTTTAATCCAAACAGGGGAATATAGGTTAGTGGGCAATTTAACATAGTTATTAATACCATCGACATTTTTTTTTTTTTTTTTTTTTGTAATTATTATTAGACCAACACGCTGATCTGATCCACTCAAGGGCGCAGTGACGTAGCATTAAAAAAAAAATAATACGCCTCGATCTTCAGTGTCACTTCGGACCAAGGTAAGCTAAGGTCTTGGTTGTCTTTTCCTGATGATAGATAACGGCGCTGTTACCGCAGTCATGACAGTAAACACCATAACATCTGTATCAGCCAGCTGCAGGAACCACTCCCACACTCCTCCACCACCTGCTGGGAGACGCAGGGCTGCCACAGCACTACCTACCGGGTGTTCCTGCGGGGCTTAAAGCTGGTCGGCTCGCAGGCTGACAAGCATGGACGACAAATCGTTCACCAAGGAGGTGGATGGCTGGATCGAGCAGCTGAATGAGTGCAGGCAGCTGTCAGAGAACCAGGTTAAACTCCTGTGTGAGAAGGTGAGGAGGACTGCTAGTGCTTGCAGGCTGCTTGGCTTGGCTATCCTCGCTGCTAGCAGACCCATTGGCGGTCACATCTTCAGGATATCAGGCTTTATGGGGAGGATATTTTCTGCAGCAACACACACACGTTTGACTGCAGCCGCGTGGGGTGCATTTCCAAGTGATGCCACTCGAATATGGAGGGATGCCAGCTATTTGTTTTCCATGCATACATCCACCGATGCCTTAGGAAAACGAACTCACAGATCCAGAAATAAGCTGCAGCACGATTTTAAAAAAAATTTAAAAACAGTTGTCTTAAAATAAATCTTGTTTACAATGCGTATCCACTGTATAATCCCACTATTGTTTATTTTTTATGTGGGCCATATGGGCAGTTGCCCAGAGCGTCATTCGATAGGGGGACACCAGGGTTCTCGGCAGCTCATTTCAGCGAAACATGCTGTTAAGCTGTCGGCTGTCAAAATTAGGCTGAAATTAGGCTGTTAGGCTGATTTTCATTGAACATTAGATTTTTTTAAAAATTGCACGTTTTCTGTTTCTTTTATACATATGCAAACAACGGAGAGCTTGTACCCCCTGCTTGCTGCTGGGGATGTGGAAGCTAGGTTTCAATCATTTTTAATGCACTGCATTTTCTCCCACCCCACATTCTCAGACAATTTCATGCAAAGTGGTTTGGAAGCAGCAGAAGGAAGGGCTCGCCTGTAGTGGCAATTATGTGAGCATCATCGCTGACTCCACCAATGCACTTAAGCCCCATTCCCACCGCCTCATTTTGGCCACGTACCGCTCGCCCACTTGCAAGCATTCCAGGAGTCTTTTTTTTCCAGGGCCAGCCGCTCAAGAACAGGGTCAAACTGAGTGGTATCGAGAGGAGTTTTGACATGAACACATTGTTTTTCAATGATTGGCCAAGGGTGGGGAGAAATGAGAAGGTTTGTCATCCGAAAGTCGATGAAGAGCGATGACATTAATATTGAGGACCACCATGAAGGAGTGGGTCAAACTGAAAATTTTACAATTTCCAAACCATAAACCACACCAGAAGGGTAAAAAAGGTGGGGAATTTATGCTCAATTTACCAAATTATTTATAACATTGGTTTCTAACAATTAGAATGTTTCAGTATTGGAAAGATGGAACTTTTAAGGAGCTATGAACTCCATATAACAAAAATAATATCAAGCCATTAGCATTGAAGACAAATTTCAGTTACATTGAGTTTGTACTTTTTCGGAGTTAATTAATAGCATTCGTCCCACTACTGACCGCAGGCACGGACCTAACAGCAGGGGGTGCTGTTGTCACATTTAGAATAATTTTTGTGGACAAAAAAAAGGACAAGGCTGGTCTAAATCACCAGGATACCTTCACACAGAAAACAGGCCCATGCCTACTTATGTTAGCGTTACGTTAACAAAATCTAAATCTAAAGCTTATTTAATGATTTCTACTTGTATATGAGCTCTGAAAACATGTTATGCATGTTTTATTTTAGTTTTCCATGACCATAAAAAAAAAAAAATCAGCGAGTCGCTACAACAGTTGCTTAAACTTGGTTGATTACGTTGTGTTTAAAAGGTTTAAAAAAGGAATTATGTTTTCAGCTTGTTACAACAGATAGGGATATAACATTATGCCTATCCCCTGAGTTAAATAACTTTTTGCTAATTGACTACACAGTCATGCAAACATATCCACGGCCCTAAACAACCAAACCCTATTTGTGCAGACCAACACAAAGTATTGAATTATTCTTTTATTGACAAATAAAAATATGAAAAGTATGGTGTGCATTTTGATTTAGCCCACCAAAGTCAATACTCTGTAGAATCAGAGTCTTGGGGTGGGGGGATGGGGGGTCTCTAACAGCTTTGCACATGCAGAGAGAAAAGTGTGTCAGTGTTGCTGTGGTGGTTGGTCGGTTTGGTGCCCAGAGGAAATCCTGCTTCGGCCCTCATTCAGCCTTCTGCTTGCCCTGCCGCTTCACCAGGATAATCTTGTTTTTTTTCCCCTCTTTGTTACAGGCCAAAGAAATTCTTACGAAGGAGTCCAACGTGCAGGAGGTGAGATGTCCGGTGACCGTCTGTGGGGACGTCCACGGTCAGTTTCATGACCTCATGGAGCTGTTCAGGATCGGCGGGAAGTCTCCAGACACCAACTACCTCTTCATGGGAGACTACGTTGACAGAGGCTACTACTCTGTGGAGACAGTAACGCTGCTGGTTTCTCTTAAGGTTAAAAGGCTTTAACTTTAACGTGATTCATTTTGAGGCTATTTGTTCTCTATTGTTTGAAACATTTGAAGTATTTTACAAGTCTGGATAAATATGGACAAAGAAAATGGAGTTTATAAACACAAATTTATGTTCAACCTTTATTCCTCATTCTGTTTTCCAAAATGAATCCATATATCTATAAAGCTGTCTGTTTTGCCATCCATCCCTCCATCTCCTTATTGTCTCTGGTGTTTGGACATTGCATGGTTTTAAAGCCTAATCTCTATGAAGATATTTGCATTTATTCTGTGTTTATTCTTTAAAAAAAATACTTGAAATTTAAATCTTTAAATGTGTTGAATTTTGACATAAAATGTTTTTAAAATGCGATATTTTTTTTCTTTGAGTAGGTGCGATTTCCTGAAAGAATCACAATTCTCAGAGGGAACCATGAGAGCAGACAGATCACACAAGTTTATGGTTTCTATGACGAGTGCCTGAGGAAGTATGGAAACGCTAATGTCTGGAAGTACTTCACAGACCTGTTTGACTATCTGCCCCTCACAGCGCTGGTGGATAACCAGGTAAGGCTCTGGATAAAAGGTGCAGAGAGTACATTGTAGCAAAAACCAAGAACAAAGACTCATTCACTTCCCCTCCTCTCTTTAAGATTTTCTGCCTTCATGGTGGATTGTCCCCCTCTATAGACACGCTGGAGCACATCAGAGCGCTGGATCGGTTGCAGGAGGTTCCTCATGAGGTACACACAGCCTATAGGATTTCAGCCCATAAACTGGAATGACATCACCGCCATATCAACCATATTTCTAGAGACAGACATGAGGAGATGTTTTGCTAAAGTACCACAGCGTCTGCTTTACAGCATCCTCCACATTTGTTGGCACCCTTGACAAGAGAACCCTGAAAAAAAAAACCTTCCTATTTTAGTGCAGAAACATAATCTCACACCCAAAATTTTCAAAATCCAACCTTCAAAATGAGAACCTGAGATTAGCGAATGTGTAATATTGCACAGGTGTCTGTGCGCTAAACCAGAATAAACCTGGATTTGGTTTGCAGTATTCACTGGATGCATCGTTTAGCCTGTGCAATAGTTGTTTTACTTCTATTTTTTTTTTTTGCTTTGCCTTTTTTTTTTATTCACTGGTGCCATAAAATCATAAAATTGGCTGAAAAGCTGCAGGGTATAGATATGACATGATATAGAGGACAGTTTATTTTAGCTACTAGTTAGGAGGCTAGACAACAATGTTTAACCCCATGAAAGTTATTATCCATATCATTATTAGTAGTAGCAATATTATATATTGTATATTTAATACATTTGACAACTACCAACAAATAAATAATGCCACAGAACTATTTACAATCTGCAGTCTGAACACACAACCAACATTCATGTTGTTTTTTTAAGAGGAAATATGCTGCAGACTTTTGTAATTGGCTTTTTAAAATGCCATTTAAGGTCCAGAACACAGTATAAGTAGTTATGCCTCATTTTGTCTGCTGTATTGACGTTTTCAACAAAGTAGGCGTTGCTTGAACTGGTCTAGACATAAAAGCAATGTATATATTTTTTTCCTGTCCAGTTGACTGTGAAAGCAGACCCCCAGCTACAAAGCTAATAGTCCATGGAAGCAAGTAAGATGTTAAACAAACAAACCAGAGCATTTTTTAGATGTAAAAAACAACAACATCCAGCTAAAAGTTAATTTACTTTGCTTTGGTTTAGCCACCAGGCTGCTGGAGTAAAGGAAAATGTGTTTTCCTTCTGCATCTATTGAACTTCCAGTTCTTAACAGCTAGAGAAATGGCTGAATTACCTCCTTAGCATGTCATCCAGCTCTGCAGAGGTTTCAAACCGTTTTGATTCAAATGTGTTGAACCATGCAAACGTCTTAAGGTCTGACATCAGACACCACTGCTCAAGAGAGAGCATGCAGAGAGGAATGGTCAAAGATCCTTCTCTTTGTAGGCCCCAACCGTTTGAAATGTGCCGCCAGTGATTTTGAAAAAAGAAAAAAAAAAACAAGGATTTCTTAATGTGTTTCCCCAATAAATGATGTTGAGGGTTGAATATTTCTGAATGCTGTACACATCTTTACCAACGTCAATAAGAGCGGAAGGTGACAAATCCATGTGTGTTTGTGTAAATTCAAGGATATTCCACCAACACTGATGCTTTCTCCCTCGCCTCAGGGTCCAATGTGTGACCTGTTGTGGTCAGACCCAGATGACCGCGGCGGCTGGGGAATCTCCCCCCGCGGTGCCGGCTATACATTTGGCCAGGACATATCGGAGACTTTCAACCACGCAAACGGCTTAACGTTGGTTTCAAGAGCCCACCAGCTGGTGATGGAGGTACTGTGACTTTCACTGCTCACTGAGTATTAAAAAAAATGGCTTCATAGGGAAGGACGCTGTTCTTCAGACAAGGTCACCATGATGAAATTCTCTTTATGCAACACCTGCACTGATCAGTGATAGAAATCCAACTTTGCATCTGGTTTAGTAGGAAACAAAAGTACAACAGAAGATGCACTAAACTGTTGATTGACTCCAGTCAAGCAAGGTTGAGGGAAATCTACCTTTAGAAGCTACAGTAGCCGGTCTCGTCAGTTCAGGTTTCCACATAGTCAGAAAAAATGTATTAGGCTCATTCTACAGAAACATCAATTTTTCTGTCCCTAACGTTTAACAAAATATTACTTTTGTTATGTTGTTAAATTTTTTTTGTGTTTTATTGTTAAAACACATATTATTTGTACTATCAAATCATTTGGCACCATCAACTTGATAATATCAGCTTTTTAATAAATTATTTAGTACACCAACCACTATGGAAGTGCTCACTCCCATTTACACATGGAAAGTACTGTTTAAAAATATGTTTTTCTACCATTCAAAATGCAAAGAAGTATACACAACTATCAAATATATTATATAAGTTACATATTAAAATTAATTCCACATTATTATAATAAAAGCTATTCAAAAAGTAGTTGTTCCCTGCGGTCATGTCACTGATGTTACAATTGCGACAAAAGTCCTATTTTGGAAAACTAAATCAAACTGATGATATCACTTGACTTCCTCTGATCTCTTTCCTGAAGATCTATGGAGAAGGGCCATGAGAGGAACACCGTCTCTTTTCAGTTTTCAGAAATATTAACAATTATCTTATGATTTCAAATGAAGCTTTTAGTTGACGTCACTGGTGTGACCTACTTTATTGGCAGGAAATTGCAAACAAATTGAATACAAATATACTAAACTACATAACTTAGTCAATAGATCATGATGGACAATGTAGTTTCAAGCTGTGTAGCGGCCATTTTGTAAAACGCATTTATCATGAAAAGACCTGCTGCTGCAGCTATAATGCAATGTGCTTGCCTCTGTGGTGTTTTTCCTGTCTCTGTAATGCTTTCTTTCCTCTGTTTCTTTTTGTTTAGCTCATGTACAGCACTTTGAATTGTCTTTTTACTGAAAAGTGCTTTATCAATAAACTTGCCTTGCCTTGAAAACTGTCACTGGTGTTGCCTTCGTTATGGGTAACACCAGTGACAATCAATTCAATTCAATTCAATTTCACTTATATAGCGCCAATTCACAACACCTGTCATCTCAAAGCACTTTTAAAAAAGTCTAATTCAATCAAATCATACAAACAGATTTGTCAAAAAGTCTCCGATCTAAGGAAACCCAGTAGATTGTATCATGCATGAAGTGACAGTGGAGAGGAAAACTCCCCTTTAACAGGAAGGAAAACCTCCAGCAGAACCAGGTCCAGTGTGAACGGCCATCTGCCAAGACTGACTGGGGGTTAGAGAAGTCAGAGCAGAGACACAGAAGCACAAATTGATCCAGGAATCCTTTCTATGTTATAGGTTAATGGCAGATGATCTGCCCCTCTGTAACAGCTGTCACAGGGGGGCAGATCAGAAACAGTCAGTGGCAGTAAGAATCAGTGACACCATCTGACATTGAAGACCATCACACTGGACAGTGGTGTGTTGTACGTTATGATGACAAACCCTACCCTGGCATCATTTTGCAACTGGAAGAAAACGACATAAAAGTCAAGTGTATGCAATGGACTTAAGTTTTCTTGGCTAAGTCCTAGAGATGAGCAGATCATTTGCCTGATTCCAGAGCCTCTGGCCCTCAGTAAGCGTTCAGGGCACAGCTGTTCTGGGAGTTCACCATGGAGAACCTGGACAAGTGAAAAAGGTTGTCATTAAATGTAAATTGTTCCCATTTTGTTGGTGAAAACTCGACCAATTAAATCCTAACAATCTTAACTTTGTTTAGTTGTTTAATGAACTTCATGTGTTCTTAATTTGTTCACAAACTTTCATGACGTAACAGTTTATTTTCTTTAAAATTAGAATCTTTGGTGTTGTCACTTTGTTACTTTGAAGTTTTTCTGATATAATGTCATATTTGACATAACTATTTTACATCCATAGATTTTGCTTCACTCATAAGTTAAGATGTTAAAGAGTGGATCTTTCCTTGTTTGTGTTTTTCAAATATGTTCATTGTTGTAGCAAAATACATGGTGGTGCAATAAAAAATTTAAGACAAAATGTTTTATAAAAGCCTTAAATATTATTAAAAATGTGTGGGAACACCAGTGACAAAAATCAGTTCATGTGGTCTTTAGATAAATATACAACAAAAAATGTATTAAGCTTCCATTTATGTGTATAAGTTTAAATGTTTAAAATTTAGGCAAGCCAAGTTTATGTATCTGGCACTTTTCAGCAGCAAGACAATTCAAAGTGCTGTACTGAATTAAGATATTATTTTAATGAAATCCATCCACCCACTAACTTCCACATACTATAATGCCTGGCTACTGTAGAAATGCTGACCATAAATTCATAAAATTAGACTCAAACGACTGAAATCTATAGAATCTGGGGAAATAACAGGTACTTTGGAATATTGGCATAAAAAACACGTGTTTGAACAGCTCTTAGCTCCCAATCAGGTCCCAGATGTTCGCAGATAATCATGCCCCTATCTGAACTACTGTGACAACACGACTGCAGCTGTAACACCAAATACACGGCACCGACTACAGACGATAACACCCAACTAATCTCTTGATCCAGGGTTTTAATTGGTGCCACGACCGCAACGTGGTGACGATCTTCAGCGCGCCAAATTACTGTTATCGCTGCGGAAACCAGGCAGCAATCATGGAGCTCGATGACACCCTGAAGTACTCCTTGTAAGTCCAGTCTCTCATCCCAATCCAAACAGTCCAGTGGGATCCTGTTGTTTCGTACATTTATAACACATTTATGAACAAGGCTGTCGCTTCCTTTAGCCTCCAGTTTGACCCTGCGCCGCGCAGAGGAGAGCCCCACGTGACGAGGCGCACGCCAGACTACTTCCTGTAAACGTCCGGGGTGAGAGGCTGCGCTGCGGCTGGAGAAAAGGAGAGCGTGGTGGGGCACGGGCCTTGTGCCACAACACTGACTTTCACACGCACACTTTCTTTCTCGATTTTTACCCGTGCATGACTTAAATGCTAGGAACGATTGCCACTCTTCACTGTACTGTTAAGCTACCTGGAACGGCAGGTAACGAAGAATATTACCGGTGGGTCAGACTGTTGGGCCAAATAAAGTCTTTAAACTGCATCTCTTATCTGGCATGAGCTCATATCCAAGGTCGCAGTCAAATCGCCGTCATCATTTTCGTAGCCAAAGTACAACAGCTTATTCTGGAAGTAGGTTATAACGAGGTTAACACGCCAGAATTGTGTTTGGCCTCTTTACACTTTTGTATTTGATTTATTTTATTTTTTTCCCCCCGCATTTCACTGAAAGAATGTGTTCTTTTTATACTGTTTCAAGTAGCTCTGCTTCTGTTATCACTCGCAGGACTTAATGTATTCCTTTAAAGCTGCATCACTGCTGTTAATGACCTTACATGTGTCGTGGAACTTAACGTTTTTCAGCCAGTACGATCTAAAATAAAGACTTTGGCTGATTCCCTTTTTCTGTGGTTATCTCCACCCTCAGCATTTCCTCTGTCCCCGGCCAGCGATGGTGTGTTCGCTTTCTGTTCGGAGCTCGGATTTTCCAGGTTCCCTGTTAAACATGCTGTACAACAACAACTCCCCTTGAAAGTCAGAGGTCTCCAAGCAGCCAACGGTTCAATATCCAGTATTGCTGCCGCACATATAAAATAACGTGAAAGCTGCACATATGAATATTTATGAGCATTTAAACAGATCCTATTTGTTAACAGGTGTCTTTACTGTGTAAACAAATATAATAGAAAGAAATTTATTTTTATTGGCCTGTATGACCTGTGTAGTCATTAGGCACTACAACGGTTAGCAAATAACACTGGTTTCCCAACTTGGAACTGGAACGTGCAATACTTGGAGTAATTTCACTTGTCAGATCCGAGGTCCAAACCCTGAAACAAACGGAACGCACCAGCCATCCTGCAGCATGCATTGTTTACTTATGCTTGTTAAAGAACAACAAAAACATCGAACTGCAGATTTTAACCATGCTGGAGTATAGACTGGTGTTTAGCATAGGCAAATTTCATATTTCCTTTCCTGGAAGGTAAGACGGATGAATCCAGACATAACTGTGTGCCCTTGATAAATCTCGGTCTTTGAAAAGCTGCAAAGCTCTTTCCCTCCTCTTGCTTCATAGAAACAATTAGGAGAGCAAAGCCTCTTAGAAACGCAGGGTTAAAGGGCGAAGTGGGATTCAACCCGAGGACCTGGTTTGAGTCACCTCTCCAGAGTCTCCACTAGATGGAGACAGACTTCTCGATCCGTTTACCCGATCAACTCTCATTTAGACGATCATCACGCTGATACCCAGCGTTTAAACTGGTTGATATTATTTATTTTGACTACGTATTTGCTATCTTTTGTGTAGTTTTCTTAAAATGACACGAATCTTTTGGTCTTTATTATTTCCATACGTGTTTTTTTAATTAAATTACTTTTTATGTTCTGAACCAAAATTACTTTTGTTTTCGGATTTTACCACCTTGACATAGGTGTCTGGTACTAGTGTTTCTGCCATTTTCTCGCACAAGTGCTTAGATTGTCTGAAGTTTTAACGCATTAATGATTTACTGTGTTTAAAGTAAAGTTGGCAGTGATGCGTTAGCTTGGGCGGATGTTGATCTCTACAAAATAAAAGCTTTACATTAGGAACGAAATGAACTAAACATTCTGGGTCACCGAAGCCTTTTTTTTTTTTCCCCAAAAAAAGATTTCACGTCCGTGTGAAACAAGAGGACACCCACGCGTGTACGTCTGGTTCTCTTGCGCAGCGGTGTGTTTTCCAGCGTGCGCCGAGGCGGGGCTTTTATTTTCCCGGGGAGCATCCACGGCTGTGGGGGGGAGGACGTGGCTCCGTGTCGTTTTGCGCTGCGCTGACACCGCTGCATGTCAAATTAGCTGGCTGCAGCCTGTTAGGGCCACCCTCACTCTCACACACACAGACTCCCGGAGCCCACAGTGCAGTAAGTAACCTGTGCGTTTATCTGATCTGGGTCCGCAGAGAAGGAGCGCAGCTTTCTCGGCTCGGAGGGGGACTCTGAATCAGACGGCACTGGCTCCTCCAGGAGCCTGCTGGTACTAGTTGAATCTGGAGCGCCTCACAGCTGGATAATAACTGGCCTCAGACAGATGTGGCTCCTTGTTGTCCCGCTGTGAACGCTGAAGCTCTGAGGCTTTCTAATTAGGAGGGGCC
Source organism: Fundulus heteroclitus (assembly GCF_011125445.2). NCBI lineage: Eukaryota > Metazoa > Chordata > Actinopteri > Cyprinodontiformes > Fundulidae > Fundulus > Fundulus heteroclitus. The sequence goes on along the minus strand of NC_046383.1, from coordinate 24,626,505 downwards.
GTGTGCGGTTTATTCTTCCAGATGTTCTTGCAGCTCCAGTTGCAGTCCAGATCTGACTGGTCTACGTCGGGTAGGTTCAGACGACGAAGTTGGCGTCCGATTCGCAGCTTCCGATACGGCGCTTTGACTAGAGCAGAATAGAATAAAATAGAATAACATAGAATAGGATAGAAACGACCTTTATTGTCCCCCCAGTGGGGAAATTCACGTGTCCCACAGCAGCCAAATGAAACGTAAATGGAAGCATGCAGATACACACAAAGGTAAAATAAATGAATAAATAAAAACTAAGAATAGGAAACAGTAGTAAGGGCATGTAAATAGTGTACAGTTAGTTGTTAAAATAGCATTATCACTAAAAGTGTGTAACAGAGTAGGGGGATTTTAAGAAATGTGCAAAACGTGTAGTTTATGTATATTTATGTTCAAAACACCAACAGACTATTTACAAGAATGAAAAAGACAGCAAAACAAAAACAAAAAACAAAAACAGCTGAAATAAAAGTTTAGTACTTCTACACTAGACTAGATAAACTGGACAAAGTGATGACAGATTCAATTAAACAAAATTGTTTGATATGAGAAGACATTATTCAATTAGTAAAGGAAGAGATTTTAAGATTGTGTGTGTGTGTGTGTGGGGGGGGGGTTAACACCACCATTAAGTACCTTCTTATTCTACATTATACACAGATTCTTTGGAAATCATTTTGGGATTTGTGAATCCCAAAATGATTTCGTGAAATGTGAAGATTCGTGTGTATGAATTTGTGTAAGACTGAAAATTACAAGTACCAAATTATATATAAATATATAATATAATTTCTGGATTTAAAAGTAGATAAAGAATAAAAACAAAAAAGGGTCCATAAATGACGAACTTGGACTTTATCGACTCTATTATGAATGGCAAGTAATCCAGCTCAAGTGGGACTATTCCAAGCAGTGGCGGCTGGCCCATAGGGGGCGCTCGGGCGCTGCCCTCCCTAGATGTGGAGAGGAGAAGTCAAAATATATATAGATTTTAAAAGTAATATTAATGTCAGTTTTTACTTAATAGTACGTGGCTACATGTAATAAGAATTATGAAAACACTTCTACTGATTGACTCTATCATTTAACAGTGCATTTCCACCAACAGAACGTATCATTTCTCTTCTTCTACACTTTTGGGGCTGTGACTGAAGTAGCCCTACAAGTGTAGCGAAATAACCAATCGTATACTGTTGCTAGGGAAGATTTATAAATATTTGGCCAATCAGCATCGCCAAAATGAATGGCTTTGGGGCTCCTGGAGTAGTAGCCCTAGCAGCACAGTGATAGGTGCACTTCACGCGTGACGTCACGAGCTACGTCCGCGCCACATCCGGGTATCGGTGGTCGGCAAACACAGCACTGTTTTCGCTTACCAGCGTGACAAAACGGGTGAATTAGAGAGTACTTTTAGTTTATTTTTGGAATCTAAACAATGCCTACGACTTGTTGTGCTCCCGGTTGCACACAGAAGCATTCCAAATCGTCGGATGTACGTTTGTTTCGTTTACCGAAGGAATAACCAAAGAAATAAGAAAGAAATTGATCATTTCAATGAAAAGGATGCAGGATGCCAATGTACTGGGGGAGCCATCATACTAAGACAGAATTTGCAGTCTACACTTCATCTCCGGTAAATACAACTTAATTTTGCACTAGTCATTGTTCTACTTAAATCATTATATAAATAAAAAATAGGATACATATTAAAGTCAAGACGTAAACGTTTGTTTTGTAATAATATACGTACATGTACAATGTATGCAAACGCTCTGGCATGAGTCTGTGAAAAGGATTAATAAGATAAGACAAAAACACCAAAATAATCCTTTGTGAACAATGTTTTTTTTTATTAATTAAATGCTTATTGTGGAATCGTAGTAACCTGCCTAACCCAGTACTAACTGGGTTAGTACTGGGTTAGGCAGGGAAATCTATTGGCCAGCCCCACCAAGATTTTTTTTCACCAGCCGCCACTGATTCCAAGTACTTCAGATTTTTAACTATAAAAGGATTGAAGGCGGTCTGGACTCTGGACGCGGTAGATGTAGCGGAATGGTCCTTTATCCCAGAGCACAATCCGAAACTAGCGATCAGAGGCCAACTTCAGCGCGGTTGGGCAATGATTGGATCCAGCCAGAGAGCACATTTTAGCCTGCGATCGCTGACAGAAAGCTGCGGCACTACAGTAGAAACTCACTCTTATATCGCACACCCCACACGATGCTGCTGGTGTGAATTATTGGAGGGGATGTGTCTGTTTGACGTGGGCTGCTGTACATTTCAGGTTAATGTGTAGCCGAGAAGGCTCCCCGTGATTGGCTGAGAGTGAGGGCAGAAGAAGCGGCTCAGGGTCTGCAGAGCAAAGGCCGACGCAGAACAAAGTTCAGTCCTCTCATATCACATTAATCTGTGCCTCTCTCGTCGTCAGATTAATCCTATTAATAAGCGCTCTGACTGCAGGAAGTGCTCCGCGACCTCTGTGCAGAACACTGATTTAATGTTTTGACCCTCAGGAGTTTAATTCAATTTAAAGAGACAGCGCGCTTTCTTTGTACGACGCTGCAGGGCCACGCAGGAGCAACTTTAGGAGGAGTTATATGCTTGAGTTTTTGCAGTCGGTTGTGAGGTTTTCCCCTGAGGTAAAAAAATGATGAAATACCTGACCTGGGTTGCATGTTGGTGCACGAGGTGGGGTTTCAATACACCGACACCCAGAAATGCTGGGGAACTATACAACCTATATATGCAAAGCATTGGAAATCTGCTGTTTTGTGAACACTGGCAGCACACGTCCTTAATAATCTGCTGACACTGCGCTAATTCACCTCCTCTGAAAGGTTTCCCGCAATGGGGAAAAGAAAGTAAACTTTCACAACTTGTGGAGGCATTATTTTAGCAGTACTTACTTGAAGTAGTTGTGCTCTGTGTGATTTCATTAATGCCTCACATGGGACATTTTGTCCTGCTCTTTTTTTTTTTTTTTTTTTTTTTTTTTTTTACAACATTATGTCCATTCATTGAGATCAGCACGTTGTTTTATCCATAGCTTTCTTAAGGTCCCAGCATTTCTATCAGGTTGAAGACTTTGACTTGGGGATTAAAACACTTAGTTGCCTTCCTTTTCAGCCATTCTGATAAAGATTTTGTTCCAGTTTGCATGTTCTCCGTGTGGGTTATCTCTGGCTTCCTCTCACAGTCCAAAACCATGATAGGTTAATTGGTCTCTCTCAGTGAGTGCGTGTTAGGTTGCCTACCTGATGTCTTTCCTCCTACAAATACATAAACGTGTGCGATGCAGAGCAGCCAACTTCCTGCTTTGACAGATGCGATCACACCTGCTGATGATGAGTTGATCAGCTGGATTTAACAGCCAACACCTGCGCGCGTCTTTTCCCTTTTAGCAGGCGTACTCAGTTTTTTCCATTGACTTTATCTGCCTATTAGTCGCCACATTTACAGTGAAACTCAATACACAATCCAACGACTTCTATAGGAAATGGTTCATAGGGTTTTACACTGTTACTTTTCTTACTTCCTGTGGAAGCTAGCTGTGTTGCAATGCTAATGCAAGCTACAGCTAACATCATCGGAGTATGTGCCTTTGCTTGCGAAGAGTTTGAAATCTTCACCTTACCGCTGACCTTTTAGAGCCCTAAAGGTCTTCTCGCAGTCTGAGAGCTTCCAGCCAAAGGCTGTTTGTTAATGGTTCATCAAACACAACATAAGACCAAAGGGGATAAATCCTTTATAGCCGTGGATCCCAGACTGTGGGATGTGTTGTCACCATCTTTGTGCCGTCTTGATTTTGTTGATTCTTTAACAAAACTGTTGAAGATCTATGCTGGTGAAGATTCTCAGTCATCCAGGTCATGGTCATTTAAAAAAAAGTTAAAAAACAAAGCAACTGGACTTGTTTTCCATAGTTGAAGACGTTTCGCTTCCTCTCCAGGAAGCTTTCTCAATTCAAAAAGTCTGGAGTAATGTGGAGTAACAAGCTTATACAATTGGCAAACAAAGGCCTTGTAATGGCTTGTTACTCCACATTACTCCAGACTTTTTGAATTGAGAAAGCTTCCTGGAGAGGAAGCGAAACGTCTTCAACTACGGAAAACAAGTCCAGTTGCTTTGTTTTTTTTACTTTTTTTGGAATGTTTAAGATCTATTTATCCAGACTAGTCTTATGCTGCATCATGTAACATGTGTGCTGTTTTAGTGATTCTTTCATATATTCATCATCTTTGTTTTTTATGCTTGTCTTTACTGTAAAACGTTTTGTGGTTTTTGACCCTTAAAATGTGCTAAATAAATAAAGGTTTTTAACTTACTTGCGTACGTACAACAACCCTTACTCAGAAGAATGAGCATGTTGCATGCACATCTATAACAACCCTCTCCTTTTGTTTGGTTTGCAGTTTTCTCTGTTTTCATGTGGGGAGAGATTTTTTATTTATTTTTTTTGGCAAACTTATGTGAATAAAAAGTGTGCTTTCTAAATTCCCAAGCTCTGCTTTGCTGAGATTGGATTCGAGACTTTCTACAAACTGCTTTGTGGGTTACAGTTTGAGTTTCACCCATTCACTGCACCCCGTGGCTGGCCTTTGCTATTATGTGCCTGACAAGCCCTGTGCCATGTCTGGCCATTGCTATAGCAACATTATGCTGTGTCGGCTGAACAGAAAGGAGCTTTGTGTTTCTGTAGTACTCCTCTGATTTCATTTCCCCCACCTAGAAATCACTTGGACTGGAGGGACGCCTGGCCTTCACTAACACCTGTCGTCTTTTAAACACCGTCTCTCTGTAGATAAACATGGCAGCAGAGCTATCGACCTCCATAAACATCAAGGAGCCCCGGTGGGACCAGAGCACATTTGTTGGTCGGGCCAAACATTTCTTCACGGTCACGGACCCCAGGAACATCCTCCTGACTAATGAACAGCTCTCACACGCGCACGACATCATCACGGACTACAGGTAGAGCAGCTCGGCGGGAACTGGGTGTGACTTCGAGGGCTGTGATTGGAGGAGAGGCTTGCTCACGTGTCCTCAATCTTACAGAAAAGGCATCGTCTCCCCAGGTCTGACGGAAGACGAACTGTGGAGGGCCAAATATGTCTTCGACTCGGCCTTTCATCCAGACACCGGAGAGAAGATGATTCTGATCGGCCGCATGTCGGCGCAGGTTCCCATGAACATGACCATCACCGGGTGTATGATGACGTTTTATAAGTAAGCTCTGCACTAAACTCACACTTGGTGAAACTTTTTGGGATGTTTACATCATCACTTCTACAGTACCTTGCAGAGGTATCCATCCGCCTTAAACCTTTTCCCATTTGGTCACATTACAGCCCTTAACGGTACCTCAGTGTATTTAATCGGGCTTGTGGGCGAAAGACCGACACAAAGTAGTGCACAATTGTGAAGTGGATGATGCTGATACCCTTAGATGAAGTCTAGCGCAACTAATCTTGTTGAAATGCCACCTGATCAGTAAATAGAGTCCAGCTGAGTGGGATTTAATCTCATTGGAAAACAAAGCTGTTCATTGAAGGCATCAGAGGTTTGTTAAGAGGACAAACAGCATCATGAAGACCAAGAAGCTAAAAAAAAGACAATGTTCTAAGTTTTGACCAACTAGCTGAGGACTGTTTAATCCATCACCTGAAAATGTCAGGGTTATGGTAACTCTGCAACACTACAAACACATACTAGTCTACCTCCACTGCCAGGCCTGACCAGGTCAGCATTAATCAGAGAACCTGGCAGTGAGCCTGCTGTTTCTCTACAAATCTGTCTTTTATGGAAGAGTGGCAGGAATGAAGCAGTTTTTGCAAAGAGGACGGAAGAAGTGCCGTTTCCAGTTTGCCACTAGCTGACATACGAGACGCAGCAAACGTGTGGAAGAAGACGAGCTAAAATGCTCCTTTCTGGGCTACATGCAAAAAAACGCTATATGTGGCACAAAAAAACACAACAACCCTAAAACTACAAATCAAGCTTAAAACCATTTCGGCTGTGAAACACGGTGATGGCAGCATGCTGCTGTGTAGGTTACATTCTTTATCACAGATTGGGAGGCTGGTCAGAACTGATGGGAACATGTGTGTGAAGTAAATACAGGTCAGTGCAAGAAGAAAGTCTGTTGGACACTAGGGCTGGACGGTATAGAAAAAAGGCATATCGACAAAATATAAATTATTCTGATTTATATAATGATCGATATCGATAATTATCAACAAATTCAAAACATATATATTTGAAGTGCATCCATGGCCATTTTATGCTGTTGCCTATTTTTATATACAGAACACACAAACACTGAATTCAAACTCAACCCTTTATTCAACCAACTTTTTACCAAAACTATAAATATTAAAAAAATGAAAAAGAATACGTGCTCTCTGAACTCTTTAAAGGGGGGCGGGGCTTGGGGGAGGAGCATTCCTGGGTTTGCGTTTGTGATTGGTTGGGAGGATGTAACAACTGTAATATTAACCTACATGATAGGCTAGAATGCAAAAGGAAGAAAAACTGTTCTATTGAACTTTTTTTCTATCATCGATATACGTCTATCGATCGATATGTATTGTTATTGAATTATCGTTCAACCGTATCAGAAACTCTGCCGGAGGTTTACCTTCAGACCAGGCATCGACCCTAACACTACAGCCAGTGCTACAATGGAATGGTTTAGGTAAAGGCGTATTCATTTGTTAGAATGGTCCATTCAAATATCGGATGTAAATCCAATGGAAACTCTGTGGCAAAACCTGAGCCGATGCCTTCCATCCAGCCTGATTGAATTTGAGTTATGTTTGTTAAAATTGACAAGAATTTTTTTTCAAAGACGGAAGACATATCTTGAAAGTCTTCCAAGTGCAGTTGTTATGAAAGGTGGTAATACAAAGCATTAACCACGAGGAGCTAAATACAAAGATCCTGCAATTATCTGGTTTTATTTGGTAAAGCTGTTCACTTCATAACTGAGGGCTTCTTTGTGCTGGTCTATTGCATTAAATCCCTAATGTATAAACTGAAATATGTGGCTATAGCTTGAAAAAAAAAGATAAAATGTGAATACTTTTGCAAGGCCCTGTGAATATTTTCATTAGTAATACTATAAAATACTAAATCCCATTTGCAAGGAGAAGATCTGGGAGGGCTGGTTTTACTTTGTAGCAAAACTTGTTACAACCGACTTCTCTCTTCGCTCTTCTCACAGGACAACTCCTGCTGTGCTGTTCTGGCAGTGGATCAATCAGTCCTTCAATGCAATAGTCAACTACACCAACAGGAGCGGGGACGCTCCAATCACGGTCAGGTAGGAGGCAGGAGCTGTCGCTCGGACTCAGCCACATAGGGATTAACCCGTTCATTTAACAGCTCTTGGTTTGACTGTTTTGGCTTACTGGGACTTCTCTGTTCGCAGTCAGCTTGGCACAGCTTATGTCTCTGCCACCACTGGGGCGGTCGCCACCGCTCTAGGACTAAACGCACTAACAAAGGTACCACTTCATCTAACCCCATAATGCATCCCACTGTAATGACATGCTGCTGTTTGACGGGGGGGGAAACGCTTCAAGTCCAGCCTCAGAGTTTTGCTTGTTACGGCAGCAATGAATCGGTCTCTTGTTGTTTTGCTCCGTCTCCTGTTGCAGCACATCTCGCCGCTGATTGGACGGTTCGTTCCATTCGCTGCTGTAGCGGCTGCTAACTGTATCAACATCCCGCTGATGAGACAAAGGTAAGGAGGACGGGTAGAGCGCAGAACCGCGCTCTCTTAGCAGCTTGTTGGTCATTCTGCTTTCGCACAGGTCTAAGAGACGCAAAGTAATAAAACCTGGCCATCAACAAATGTCCCAGATTTAGTCAAATTCTACATGAGCAGTACGGAGGAATTCAGCTGCAGGATTTTCTTTTGTTTGCTACTTTTTGGTCATTTGAATATCAGACGAGGATAACTTGGTTAAATACAAAATGCGGTTTTCAAATAATGATTACATTTATTACAGGAATTAGTGACCCAAACCAATCTGGCCCTATGTGAAAATGTTATTGCCCTCTGAATTTAACATCAAGTGTTTGTGATGTTTTGCAGCAAACATTTTATAATGCTGTGGAGGTTGTTTGCTGTGGCTTCTTTTGTTTTAAGTTTAAATTGATTCAATCCATATTGGAGGGTTTTCGTGCCGGAGCAGCATGTCATATCACAGCAGCTACCAGATTTATGTCCAGACTTTGACTAGGCCACTTCAAAACCTTATTGTTTTTTTTTAATGAGCCATTCAGAGGTGGACTTGCTGATTTGCTTTGGATCTTGGTCCTGCCAAGTGCTTGAGATTAAGGTCACAAATTCATCATCATCATCATCATTTATAAGTCTTGCAGCGGCAAAATTACCCTTAGACCATCACACTACCTTCACCGTGTTTGAATGCCAGTATGATCTTTTTCTGAGACGTTATGTCAGTTTCACCACAGAAGTAACAGCATGCAAGCTTTATTTTGTCGTCTGTCTCGCCAGACGACAGAATATTTTCCTAGGAATGTTTGGAATAAACAAGATGTTTTTGAATAGCTTTTTTCCCCTTTAACAAACAAAACCTGAAGACTCTGCAGTCAGAAATTTGGGGCTTCCTCTAGGCGGTTCTCTGAAGTTGGACAAACAGTTATGAAGTCAAGCTTTTTTCATCCACGACTCATTGCTAAAGCAAACACTTATCTCTCTATTAGGGATCTCGAGAAGGTTATTGCTGCTTTTATCACCTCTTGTCTGGACTATTGTACCTCTTTATACGTCGGGCTACATCAATCATCCCTGCAGCTTTTACAAGTGCAGTGGTTCAGATTCAGAACACCGCAGCTCGTCTTTTAACCGGCACAAAGAAGCATGAACACATCACTCAAGTCTTGAAAATATCTTCAATGGCTTGCTTTCCATCTTGGCATTGATTTTAAGCTTTTCTTGCTTCCTTTTAAAGTTTTAAATGACCTATCCCTATCTTATCTGTGTAATCACCTCATCATCCACGCACCTTTGATGTGTGAAGATCAAAGTTCAAACGTAGAGGTGATCGAGTGTTTGCTGTGGCCGCCCTAAGACTGTGGGATACCTTCCCTCCACCTGTCAGCAACGCTCAGAGCGTCAAACCATTTAAATGTCTCTTTAAAACACATCTCTTTCCCCTGGCCTTTGACTGATTTATCAGATGCTTAATTGTTAGAAATCTTAATTCTTCTGTGTTTTATTACTTTTTATTACAGTTTTATTACAGTTTTATTCTAGTTGCTTCTTTGCCCTTTCGTCAACTGTTGTTGTTTTTGAAATCTGCTATATAAATTAATTTGATGCTGACATTGTCATGTGAAAACTGATTTTTGTCTTTATTCTGATTAACTTTGACAAACATTTCAGTGAAAAAAAAAAGCCACAAACAAGACATGTGTCAGGTCAGATTTCTACCCCTGGGCAACATAAAGTCATGAGTTGTCAACGTTTAGCATCTCTGGTCAACTTGATAATTGCTGTAGCTCTTTTTGAAAGGTGCTATATAAATAAAATTTGATTGGTTGATTTGTCTACAGAGAGCTTCAGCATGGCATTCCCATAACAGACGAAAACGACAACAGGTTAGGAGAGTCAACAAAAGCTGCTCAGCAGGCCATCTCTCAGGTCGTGGTCTCCCGGATCCTCATGGCTTCCCCAGGAATGGGTGTGAACATTTAATATCTAAGTTCGATATCAGTCGCCGGTCCTTTCGTGACATTTCTTAAACTAACAATTTGAGTTGCATGCTTTGTGAAGTCATGTTTGGTTTGTATCCCTTCAGCTATCCCTCCGTTTTTAATGAATCACCTGGAAAAGAAGGCTTTTCTCAAGGTAAGCCTGTTCCCACATGCACTCTTTAAGAGGAAAAAAAAAACAAAAAAAACCCGGCACTCCCACAGAGCTAAACGCTCAGATGAAGTTGGCCCCCTTTCAGCAACGACCCGTTCGACGGATAAAAAGAGCTGAGACCGCTCTTGTATGGGAGTTCCCTGCTGCCTTTGTGTGCCCCGGTCATTTTTCTGCCTTGTCTTTTCAGAGGTTCCCATGGATGAGCGCACCCATTCAAGTCAGCCTGGTGGGATTCTGGTGAGTGGTCAGAGATGGCCCACCTGATACGCTCTCATGAGAGTCCTCTCACATTTCGCCCTAATTTCTCACAGCAGTGAAATCTGATCACAGCAATCCCAGGATCGACGCAGTAAACCGAGACATTCAGGTCACAGTGAACCGAGGTCGGAAGAAATGTGCTAACCCAAACCTAGCTGTGATACCGGGTGAATTCAGAGATTTAATATCTGGCTCGCAGATCCTTTTGTTTTCACCTCCTCTGAAAGGCTATTCGTGTGCACATCTCTCCAGTGTGCCCCTGCGTGACGAGTTAAAACTATGGGCAGCATTTCCTCAGATAACATGACGGTCATTAGCGACGCTCACGGCAACAAATTAAAGAGGAAGTGCACCTGATTACAAGTATCTTTAATTCACATGACCTAAAGAGAAAGAAGAGGAAAAACACGCAACAGATTATTTTTGGTCATTTCTGAAACAAAGATGAAGCCAAACTGGAAGAGCTGTGTCAACAGCTGAGTACACAATTCAGCTGCCTGGAGAACCCACATTAGCAGTGATAGCATGAACTTCAGCAAAGCTTAATCTATCAGACAGATGGCCAAAACAAGCCCAAATTATCATAACTCCACCACCGTGCGCCACGTTTGGCATGAGCGCGTTTGTGCCGAGGTGCTTTTTAGCATTACCATGGCCAAAACATGTTTAGTTTACCTTCAGCTGTTGGGAGGACGTTGCTCCTTAAGAGCTGTAGTTCATGCAGATGCTGCTTTGCAAAAATTAAGTTGTCGCCATGTTGCTGTAGGAAGGCAATGCCGTCTCCTCACTCTAAGAAGCCATATATTTCCTGTCTTTTTCTAGTTGTACTGTAACTTTAACATTTTCCATGCTAACAGAGGCCCACAGAGTCTGAGGTGGAGCTCTTGGATACTAGAGATTTCTGTGAGCATTGCCCCGTCTAACCTTGGCGGGAACTTGCTGAGATGGTCACTCCTCCTGGGGAGATCAGCAGCTGTCTTAAATGTTTTCCCCTTGTGATTAATCTTTTCCAGGCTAGAATGATGAGCCGGTCTCACAGATAATCTTCACTTTACCAAGTGTTTTAATAAGGTGGTAGCTACTTTGCCTTTTGAATTGTATAGAAGCAGCAAGAGTATACTTATGTTTTCACACCAGGTTTTTAATTTTTGTTCATATGTGACCTATTTGGGGAAAAAAATCACTTTCTGCACCTTTTTGTACTTCTAACTGGGTCTCTAATGCTTCTAGAAACGGCCCCAGTGCTAAAAAAGTCAAAACCATCCAGCTATTTTTGGCAACAAGTAAGTCTTTTGTAACCTGACTCTCGCCAGATGTATTTCGCTCCGCCTAGCTCCACTCACATACATCTGGGACCTCTCCATAGGAATTGCCTTTTTTGAAGGCTGGGCCTTATCAAAAATCCTTGCATATGATTGGATAAGCCACTTGTCTGTCATCTTTATCGACGTGCTATTTCAACCACTCACACTGAAGCTAACCCGTGACGCCGTGAGAGCGATGCAGGAAATATATCACATTATATCACGTTACATTGAATCTATAATTATTATTGAAATATACACACACAAAATTACATTGGCATCATTACATGCCAAAAAATGTGCATATAATTCCCTTACACTTAACTACAGCCAACAGAAAACTAACGGTTAGCATGATGCTAATTTGCATTACAAAAATCCCATACTGATGTTAGCACTATTAGCGTCTTATTTTTTTCCGATTTGTCCAATCTAAAACAACCAAAATGCCTCCTAGAAGTACCTTACACATCCTGACACTTCATAAAACCATAACACTCACAGTCAGATGTTTCTAGGCGGTAAGAGGTTAGTTTAACACCGCACTAACATTGCGTTCAACGTTGCTCTGGAACGCTCTCTAAGGCAGCCCTGTATGAATAGGCTACCTACGTACCATTCAGAAACTGTTGCTGCATCTTTGCTGGTTGTGCGAAGGCTTCATTTCTTCCGCTTCTAGGTCTGACTCAGGGTCAAAGATGTACTGTTGTACCATTGTGCATCTGTTTACAGCCATTTTCACGTGTATAAAGTGCGAGTGTAAGGGTGGGTTCCTTTTGGCCCGGAGTTCGGAAATCACGAGTCGCGGATTACGTCTTCGCCGCCTTTTTGCTTTCCAGTTTCCCTGCGAAAAAACATGGACGCTCGCAACGTCGTTATAACAGTAACAATGACAATAACACTGTTCTAGGCTGTGTTTTTTGTAAATAAACAGAGCTGAACCATCCTGTCTGATGAACACTGGAAGGTAACACCTGTACGACTGACTAAACATTACATAAGTAATAGAGAGCTGCTAAAAACAGTCAAAGTATGAAGTTTTACTCAATGTTGCTGTGAGTATCAGCCACCATGAATGCCGAAGTCGGGTACCATCCTGCTGCAGCGACTTTCCAACTCGTAACACCAACTTTAGGGGCCGTTCCAGATACATTTTCTGACCCGGAGGTCGAGAATCCCGACTGCCGAGGACAAATGGAACGCGCTATAAACATTGAGTCGGGGGTGTGGCCAGCTACAGCTTTTTTTGCATAAAAGTGACAGAGTCCTAAAAAGAGCTCATTCTGAAAGGTGCTGAAAATTAGGCAAAACTGGGGAGATGGTATCTCATTATCTGAGAATGATTTTCTCCCAAAAATTCATGAACTTCTTTTGTATAGCTGGTAGACCTATCCTAAACGTTTAAACGGAAGCACAATAGGGCACCTTTAAGTTTTTGTTCAGTGAATGATGACGGAGTGGAATCCGTTGAACGTTTTGGACCATGTCATCACCAGATCCTCTCATTAGACGATCCTCACATGTCATGTTAATATGTAAATCCCTTAAACTGAACGAGGGTGCACTTTCTTTTTATCAGGACGACGAGCGCAAACCGTTGTGCGCTAAGTCAAATTTGTGCAACAGCTCACTCTTGATACTGCAACCACATTTATTGTTGTTTCTTGTTCAGCCTGGTGTTTGCCACTCCTCTGTGCTGCGCGCTGTTTCCTCAGAAGAGGTGAGTGAACGTAAAACTCTGGCCCTGGTAAGTCGGCGGCGATGAACCTGGATCTGAACCACGTTAACGTTCCCCTTCCCTTCCCATCCAGCTCCATGTCCGTCAGCCGCCTGGAGCCGGAGCTGCGGGACAAAATCCAGGCCAGCCACCCGGGGGTGGAGCGGGTCTACTTCAACAAAGGGCTATGAGCGAGCCGCCCCCTCATCCAAACACTGCCATAAGTCAGCTGCAGACTCGGCCCCCCCCCCACCGCTCTGACTCCTCTCCTCATTCAGTGTGCCAAAGTTAGTTTTTCTTGTCTTATTTCCAACGTTCACATCCAAATCTGAGAACTCTCGCTCACGGTCAGTCAGATGTTTGCTTTTATCAATGTGATTGTTGATTGTTAGCAGAAAGATTCTTGCACAGAACCGGATGAAATGATTTAATGTTCCTCACGACGGCTGTGCTGTGACCTCTGTAAACTTTTGAAGTGAATTTTTTTTTTTTTCCTGTGCGGTGTTTCAGTTTGGTGACTCGTTGATCGTTTGCTCCCATGGATCACTCATTGTATTTCAGGTTGGCAGACAGTTTTTAACCTCACCTGCGTTATAAACTGGATCAAAACCTGCAGAGTTTCTGTTGCCAAATCAGTACTGATGCTTTTTTTTTTTTTTTTAAAGACCCACCGACACTTACAAGCTCTTGACTCGGGTTCATTTTGCCAAAGTGATTACATGAAAACAAGCTTCTCGACATCTAATTGTGTATCTCAAGACGATTCTCAAGGGATCCGCCCTGTAAAAATGTAGCGATGGTTGCTGTCAACGATGGGCCGACATGGTGCTATTTGATGTCTTAATAATCGGTGTTTATCGTAATATTTATTCTGCTTGCCAGACACGCTCGAACAAACCGCTGCTCATTTGGGGTATCATGGCTTTTTCACATTTCAGCGAAGCACACCTCTCTTTATTCTGCTCAGCCAAATCCTAACGTTTATTAGGAATGACATGATTTCTGTTAACATTTTGCAAATCTGGGTAAACCTTTTTTTTTGTTCTAAGGTGTTAAAGCAGACTTAAGCATGCAGCAGCTGGTGGTTATATACTGTCAGTATGCATAAGGGAAGGTTCTGTGACAGCATTAAATATGAACTTTCCCTTTCTGACACATATTAGAAAACGTTCCATCTCGCTGGCTCCACATTCGTCAGTGCATTTCATTGTAAGTAGAACATAATTGACAAGTGGGGGAAAAAAACAATTGCGGTTTAAAAAACTTTGCTAATTAAATCTGAAAAGTGTGCCGTGCATTTGCACTCAGCTCCGTTTAGTCCGTAGTTTTTAGAACCCCCAGCTTTTCTCATTGTTCTTTTCTAAATAGCTCAGCCAGATTGGGGCGGAGAGCATCTCTGAACATCAAGACTTGTCACAGATTCTCTAATAAATTTAGGTCTGGACTTTGTCTGGATCATTCTAACACATACATGAGTACTGTAGGCTTTGATCTAAACCATCTAATTGTGGGTCCTGCTGGAGGTTTATGGTTGTTGTCCTGCTGGAAAGGGAAACCTCCACCTCCAGTCTCAAGCAGCTTCTCACAGGCTTTCAGCTCTATCCTCCTTCCCATCAGCATGATGCTGCCATCATTGTTTCACCATGGAGATAGCTGATTGTCCCGTGTTAGCTTTCTGCCACACATGGTGTCAGGCAAGAAGCACAACAGGACTTCTTAAGGCTTTCCTTGTCTTTTTCATAAAGGCCAAATATGCAGAATGCACAAGTTATAGTTGCCTTTTTAACAGCTTTGCATCCCTGCAGCTCCTCCAGAGCTACCACTGCCCTATTGATTGCTTCTCTGACTAATACTCTTACTACTTGTCTTGCTAGTTTAAGTGGATGGCGAAATCTTTCTGGAAGTTGTGCCATACCATTTTCATTTTCAGATGCTGGATTGAACAGAGCTTCAGGAGATTTTTTCATCTAACCTTGCTTTAAAGATCTCCAAAACTTCACTTGTCTGCTGGGATTTCCTTCTTGATGATAGACTGTATTTAGTAATTAGGCCACTGCTTAAGATTTTATTCAAGGTTATCTGAGTAAAAAAAGAGCTGAGTACAAATGCTCGCCATTTTTTAAAGATTTATTTATAAAAAGTGTTCAAAACCACGTATTCTTCTTCTTCCACTTCACATGCTCTACTAAATGTTGGTCCATCAAAGGATCTCAATCAAGTCCATTGAAGCTTGCAGTCTTGATGAGACTTTTGCCAGTCACTTAATTCTGGAGTTTGTTTCTACTGTTTTTAAACTAGATTTAAAGAAGATGTATAGAGCAAAATGAGATGAGTGTGAGGCAGGAAGAGGAGGAGCTGTGACCTGATGAAACCTGAGCTTTCCTTTCATGACTTTGTGGAGTTTTTAACATGTCAGACACATTTCATCCTATTCAGTATGAGGAATGTGAAAAAAAAAAGGTCTGCAGCAAACGTCTCCTGCTCAGTGTTTAGTCTTTAGTCCCAGGAGATAGATAAAAGCACCAACCCTAAGGTTACTTGAGCTCACAGTTACAGCTTCACTCTGATGTTGAAATCATTTTGTTTTTCTTCTGTATTCAGATAACAGCTGTGTTTTGGCACTGTTTGGGGTATAACCTCAATACCAGCCCCACCAATAATACAGTTTCTGCCAGCGAGCTATGCTCATATAAGACTCATCATCAAACATGTTTAAAATCAGGGATACGGGACAATATAACTTGAAGCCAGACGACTCACATGCAATATTTCTCTAAACAAGTCCAAGTTTTGACCTGTAAAATGAACCTTTAACTCTATGTCTGAGGACCAGGTGTGCAGTGAGATTGTGCTCCATTTAGAACAGGTTGTTACATTCCTAAATGACCATTGACCCAGTCCTTCTGCAGCCCTTCGTCTTCATGGTGTTTCCATGTTTTCCGTAATCTCGTCACGTAATTTGTGGTGTGACTAATTTTACTTTAGATTCTAGGTGTTTTTGAAGAGTTGCAGCTGTCCCTGGCTGATGTGAAGTGGCGCTTACTCTTGTGTTCGTGGAAACCGAACATTGTCCCCGGGTGTTAGAAGATGTGTTGGGTCTAGAAAAGCACAAAAAAGGGGACAAAATGCTGCATATTTCAAAAGCTTTTTCAAAAACTAACTAACAAACAAACAAAACAACAACCAAAAACAACTATTTCTCATTTTTTTTGTCAAATTTTAAACAGCATTTCATCAGATTAGGCTCTTTTTAAGTGTTGGGATTTCAACCCTCAAATTTCAGCCGAAACGAAGCATCACGACCAAAGTGATTCAAAATGGACACAAGGTGAAAAGTCATTAACTGTTTCCATTGAATTAATGTGACAAAAAACTGTGATTGTTCTGCAGTAACATGGGGTGATGTGATGTTAACAGTAAATGGATAAAATAAAGTGAATTAAATCGGTTTTTGTTGTTTGTTCATAATAAGCAGATGGCTCCACAGCACCTCCTTTTGGTCGCAGGAACAGGTGCATCAAAAACAGCAATATCCTTAAATGCATTTGTAAAATCCTGCACTATATACATTCATTAAGCACACGGCGAAACGTTTAATGTTTAGTTATGTTTCTTCTGATTATTATGGCTTGCAGCTACTGAAGAAACAAGATTCAATTCCTACAAAAAAAGGTGAAGAACTCATAAGACCAGTGAACATTTGATACATTATGATGTTTTGTTCTGGCCATTCAAAAGAGAAAACCACTGTTGTCCAGCAGACTGAAAGAACTAGCAGGGATAATTGCAGCCTCTGAAGCAGTGGTTCCCATCCCTGGTCCTCATCGACCCCCGTCCTGTATATTTTAGGCATATCTCTTCACCTGATTTAGATGATTGCATGACCTTCTCTGCAAATCTTCAATTCCTACAGAGGCCTCTTCTTTATCCATTCATTTAAGTCAGGAATGTGGCAGCAAGGACGTCTAAAACATGCAGGATGACGGTACTTGAAGCCATAATCAGCAAAAATAAACCCTTATTATTGTGTACAATGGATCTGTACAACGGGAGTTTCAATTTTTTAATTGAATTGGTGAAATAAATTAACTTCCTAATGAGTATTTTACTAAGATACACCTGAAGACACAGCAGGGTTGCGTTACAAAAGCGTTTTTTATTTAAAGGCACAACGTTCAGAAGAACCAGAGGATGATGAGCAGACTGCGAACACACCTGAAACCTTTTCCATCTTTTCACAAAAAGACTGCACAAATACAAAAGATTGGCATAAATGGACGCACAGACACACACAGAAATTCAAGATTTGTCTGCGGAAGAAAATAGTGTTATTGGAAAGTAGCAAGACCAACCTGATGGATCTTTTGCTTCAGATGGAATAAAGCATTATAGGCTAAATTCAGCTCAGCTATCGCAAACTTTCTACAGATCTTAAACAGATGACAGCGAATAAACAAAACAAAAACAAACAGTGACGGCTCTATGCAGAATATGACCCATCTAATCTCATTTAGATCTGATTGTACACGGTGATTGAGTAAAAACAAGCGACGTAGTGAATTCAGCAGCACCCGTTTTGGTCGACTCGGCTGGAAACCACCGATGCTGCGGGACAACCGCTTGCTTCTTTGATCAAGTGCATAAACGTGAATCTATTCTAAAAGCAGAGCGACGGATTATCATCAGATAAATCCTTAGAAAGCAGTAACACTGTATTTGACGAGTTGTAACCAGGAGCAGGACGTGAACACCTTTTCCCGAGGCGAGGCGAGGCAAGTTTCGCAGCAGGCAGCTAAAGCAATCCAAGCACACGAGTCACTCATGTAACAACTTTATAACCTAGTTATAAACTAGGAAGCTTCACACTTCCTCCCCTGTTTCACATTGACAAAAAGGTGCAAAGACCAGACCCTTCAGCACGTGTCGACTATAAACAAGTAACCTTTGCTAACGCTCTGTGCACATGGAGTCCAAGACGACCGGCGAGGGCCGCCATCTTTGGAATGTGGCGGACTTGGCGAAGGCGGCGCTGCACTTGGCACTTGGGTAACATTTACAGCTCAGCCGGCTACGATGGACCTTCTGCTTGTTATAAGGCGGCTTGGTTAGAGTTACCATCACACATCTCTAAAGATGGATTATCAAACTTGCGCATTTGGATCGAACAACTTCATTCTTCACATAAGAGGATATACTGACAAACAAACAAAAAATAGATAAATAACGATATAAATAGTTGAAAGAATAATCATACAACAGTTTAAGTAGAGTTTAAATTTTCCTCTTTTTGTAGTGTCCACTCGTAACGACTGGCCACCGCAGTTCAGACGTCTTTGGATTGATGATTGTAAAGGCGAAGGTACGTCGACTTTCAGGCTCTTGATAGGCTGTCGCTTTAAAAAAAAAAAGGGCCGCCCGATCAGCCGGTTGAGCTAAGAACAACAAAACGGCCCCGCGAGCTAACTTCAAGTACGGACGGACAAGCTGTCCCAGAAACCCCTCTGATCTCAGCTGGGTTCAGCCTTGGATAACAGATACGGACGGAGAGTCTCTGCGGGCTGCCCCTTCAGCAGATCTCCTCCTCGCACAGCGCCTCCCCCACCAGCAGCGAGTGTTTGTCGGGCTCGCTCAGCACCAGGCTGTTGAGCGAGTGCTTGTCGGAGCGCAGGGAGTTGATGGAGGCGCGGCTGTAGTTCACGATGCGGTCCAGCAGGCTGAGTTTGGGGGAGGGACGCCGCAGGTCCCCCATGCCGATGTGAACGCTGACGTCAGACAGGCTGCCCTGCCGCCTGCCGCCCCCGAGTTTGGCTTCCAGCTTCTCGGCGGTGGGCTTTGTGTAACTACACACACACACACAGACACACAAAGAGAGAGGTTAGAGGGGTGAAAAGGACAAAAACTGGAAAACAAAAGACGCTTCCCACTGAAACCAAAATCTCTTTTTACCATTTAAGCAGAAGAGACGACAAAACCACAGAGACGGACGAGAGCGCCATGGCGGCAGAGCCCATCCACGGCTGCAGCACCAGCCCGATGGGCAGGAACACGCCTGCGAAAAGAACGCGGCGTCAGTAGAGTCGATGTGGTTTAACGGCAGATAAAAACAATAAACCTTCACTTGATGCAGTTTTCCACGTAAAACGTCCCCAAAAGAATCACATCTCCAGTGTTCTCAATCCAGGTGTTTCTGAACGATAAATACAAAATCCATCATGTCCACATGGGTGGACATGATGGATCGACTGTTCACTCTGCAAAACGGGAACTAAAAGTAAGTAAAATATTCTTGAAATGTGTGTATTTGTCCTTGATTTGAGAAAGAAAATGTATTAATCCGTCAAAGGAATAAGATTTTTGCACTTAATATTAAATAGTAACAACTTATCTTTATCATTCATCTTGTTTCAAGTGCGCTGTATCTAATTATCTTATTTTAGGGGTAAAAACACTCATTCCATTGGTAGATAATCTTATTTACCTGCTAATATCAAGGGCAAATACACTAATTTCAAGAAGATTTTACTCACTTTTTATTCCTTTTCTGCAGTGTAGACATTGCAAAATGAGCCTGAAATTCAAACGCTTTTCTATGATATTTATATATACATTTTATTTGTCATACTTAGTTCGACCTGGAAAATCCTTGGACCGACCCTCCAGGGATCTGGATGAACCTGTGAGTATTTTTAGCAGGGCCTACCAGCAGCAATAGGAATGCCAACCAGGTTGTAGATCAGAGCGAAGACGAAGTTGATCCTGATCCTCTGGACCGTCTTCTTGGAGAGGTCAATACTGCCGACAACATCCAGCAGGTCATTCTGCAAGCAGAGAGTACATCTGCCATCTAAACCGAGAAAGTCAAAATATAGGCTCCCTTCATAAAAAAACAGCAGAGTGATAATAGAAGAAAGCCCAACAGACGTGTTACTGATCACAAGTCGAAACTTTAAAATGTTCCTACGTGACTCAAAAAGCTGACTTCACCAAACACTCGTGCACAAATGTTTTTACCCTTATCAACACCACATCTGCTGCCTCGATGGCCACGTCTGTCCCCGTTCCTATGGCGATACCGACGTCGGCCATTGCCAGGGCGGGCGAGTCGTTGACCCCGTCGCCCACCATGGCGACTCTCTTCCCGGCCAGCTGCAGCTGCTCCACCTTGGCCACCTTGTGGGAGGGCAGCACCTCGGCAAACACTTTCCTGATGCCCACCTTTAGGGAAAGAGGCAAGTATTAAAAAGAAGTTAAATGAACAACAGGTGCAGACACCACTGAGCTATATAATACACTGGAGTGCTAATTTTGCCGAAAAACTGAAGTCACTGGCCGCCATCTTGCTACTCCTTACTCTCACAGAATCCCATAGGATTTGGTTGCAACAACAAGCAGTTTTCTGGCTGAGTGAAAACGTTTCACAGGTAATTCTACAGTCAGTGGATGTAATAACACTATCAACTACTAGGAAATTAGGTGCTGAAATATTTTACATGTTATTCATATTAAATATACATACATGTATATATAAATATGTGTATATGTATATATGTATACATATAAGTAAATATATGTTTTTGTATATTGTTATTTATATATTTATAAATGTTATATATATTTAAATGAATAAAATGTAAAATATTTCAGCACATGAAATATGTGCTGGCCGCCACTGGCCGCCATCTTGCTCCTCCCTACTCTCACAGAATCCCACAGGATTTGGTTGCAACAACAAGCAGTTTTCTGGCTGTGTGAAAACGTTTCACAGGTAATTCTACAGTCAGTGGATGTACTAACACTATCAACTACTACGAAATTAGGTGCTGAAATATTTTACATGTTATTCATATTAAATATATATATATGTATATATAAGTATGTGTATATGTATATATATGTATACATATATGTAAATATATGTTTTTGTATATTGTTATTTATATATTTATAAATGTTATATATATTTAAATGAATAAAATGTAAAATATTTCAGCACATGACTTTCTCAGTACTTGATAGTTTTAGAACATAACATAAAGTATATGGCATTTGACATTTTAAAAGCTTTAAGCCCCCCTGAACATGACAAAATCCTCGTTATTTGATGCTGTAGCGCACATATTCCTAGTTACTGAGGGGAAATAGGGAGTACCAATATGGCGGCTGGTGGCTTCAAAGCGACTCGTTCTAACAGCGGGCGATTAACACTCCAGTGTATAATATAGCTCAGGTGCAGACACACGTTTTATGGGGCTGCATGCTAGTCCTCTGCCTCTCAATCCTTACCTGGGCAGCAATGGCCCGAGCCGTCTTACTGTTGTCTCCGGTCATCAGCACTACTTCCAGACCCATGCTGGTCAGCGTGCGGACCGCCAGCTCGGCCTCAGGCTTCACAGTGTCAGCTATGGCTACCATGGCGCACAGCTCATCTACAGGCGAAAAGAGCATTATTCTACGAGTCGCTGTCGTTTTACAGCATACTTTTGTCTTCTTCGAGGGATAAACAATCACTCACTGTCTACGGCGACGAGGACAGCGGTGCGTCCCCGTCGCTCGTGCTCCATCATGGCCTCATCGATGTCTGGTCTGACCTGAAGGCAGTTTCTTCTCATCCATTCCCTGTTGCCGATCAGGACGACGTACGTGGCTGTCTGAACCAAGCCTAAACGGAGACAGGTCGGAAAATGTTACCGGAATCCGGTTGGGTTCAGCTTTGACGGATATAAACGCTCGCGGTGTAGCTCCTCTGCGCACTTAGAGGCTGTGGATCCATGGTGAGCGGGTGGGAGTTGGCCGGCGTCTGCGTGTCGCCGATCTGGACGAGGACGCCGCTGTTGTCCTCGCTGTCGCTGTCCGCCTGCTTCAGCAGCGACTCCGTGTTGCTGACCTGGCAGCGGATGCCGCAGCCCGGCACCGCCTGAAAGTCCGTGCAGGCGCCGAGGGATTCGGTGCCGAGCTCCTTCGTGTCACAGAGCGGGAGACCACAAAAGAACCGGCGCTTTAAAACGAGTTGGGCTGACGGACGAACGTCTGGAGCGAGAAACCGACCTGTTTGCAGTATTTGGTGATGGCGGCTCCAAGCGGGTGCTCGCTGTTGTTTTCTGCCGTCCCCACAACGGCCAGCAGGCGGGAGCGAGGCATCTTGTTCCCTTCCACCACCATCTTGACTTGGACAACCTTGGGAGCGCCGTATGTGATGGTCCCGGTCTTGTCAAACACCACCGACTGGACCTAAAAATAATAAGATGGTTAAGGATTAAGACAGGGACTGAAAACGTTTGGATAATCAGTTTCATGTAGACTAGAAGTTTAGATGAAACAGCTGGAGCCACCCTTTGATGGATGGATACAAGAATATAAACATTATTTCATCAATTTCCACATCCTCTTTTTCTTCCCCCCCTAATTTAAGAACACCTGGAAATTATTTTAAACAAATTCCAGACTTTTCCAGACCCTGCAAATAGCTCACTGCCAGAGCATCATCACAGACGCACCTTATGCGCCATCTCCAGGGGCTCTCCTCCCTTTATCAGGATGCCGTTTTGGGCTCCCACCCCAGTGCCCACCATGACGGCCGTCGGTGTCGCCAGGCCAAGAGAGCAGGGGCAGGCGATGCACAGCACGGTTATGGAGGCCTGGAAGGCGAACCGGATCACAGCCTCGGTCCTGGAAATGCTTCGATCGTAACCCTGCAGTAAGAAAGGTGGTGAAAATATTGGTTAACATATATATATATATATATATATATATATATATATATATATATATATATATATATATATATATATATATATCGCATGCAATGGGAAAGCTTTTTAAAAATATTTCTAACCAGGGACATCAAAGTTAAATCTTTTCCCTGCTATAATTATGAAGCTGCCACTGTAAGCTTTAACAAAACATTAACTTACAGGGAAGAAATCCTCCACCAGGGAGAAATCCAAAAACCCAATGATGATCCAGGCGATCAGCGTGAGCAGAGAGATTACAACGATGAAGGGAACGAAGTAGCCGCTGATCTTATCTGCGTACTGCTGGATAGGAGCCTACGAAAATAACGAATAATGAATAAACTTGGAGGACATTTCACCTAAATAACGGAGACACAACTCAGATTCCCAACCGCGCGGTTCACCTTCGAAGTCTGAGCCTCCTCCACGAGTTTAACGATCTGAGACAGCGTGGTGTCCATCCCGACGTGAGTGGCGCTGACCAGCAGAGAGCCGTTCTGGTTGATGGAGCCCGCGATCACAGAGCTGCCCGGCTTTTTAGTCACCGGCATGGCCTCCCCTGGAGTTACAAGGCAGGAGCTACTCAGAAACACAGGACAATCTGCACGCATGTACGCATTTCTATTTTAACTATAGAGACGACCTGAGCAGCAGATAATCTGTCTCTGAGAAGTTTTCATTCAAGTTGAACATTTTGACATTTTTTTCACATAACTTTAAAACATATTAGGAAGATTTGACCTCACTGGACAACACAAACTAGTGCATAATATAGTGAATCTATGGTTTTTAAATACTTTATGTAAACAAAAATCAGAGAAATATGGTGTGAATTTGTAAGCAGCCCTTGGATTCGCTGTACTTACAGCTGCAAGTGTTTTAGGGGTACATTTCTAGCAGCTATGCATCTGTAGAGTGATGTAGAGAGATATGAGGGAGAACATCTGTGAACACCAGGATTCTCAGCTGGATTCAGGTCTAGGCTTTGACTAGACCGTTCTAAGACACGAAGAAGCTCAATCCGATGTTGTTTTTTTAGCAGATTTTGCCTCGACCGTGTCTCACAGTGGAGGTAGCGAGTTCAGAGTGATGTAGTGTTACTGTCCTGCCAACCAGAGTCCTAAAAGTTAAAGCCTTTGGTCTCATCTGACCAGAGCACCTGTTTCCATATATTTAAAGGCTCCCCCATAGGGCTTGCAATTCACAAGACAACTTGCTAACCTGGAAACAGGACTTCTTTGTGGTCACTCCTTAATTAGAATCACTGTTCTATTACAATTTTATCTAATTAAGGTCTGTGGGTGAAACTGACATGATGTGAAAAATTATGCTTCAGGGAAACATTGTAGATAGGAACTGTTTTACTAAATTATCCCCCTTTCAGATGATTACTTTTAACCGTACAGTAACCATAAATAGGAAACCTTTATTACCCCTAATTAGACTTTGACGTAACTAACCTGTGATAAGAGACTCGTCCGCCATCGAATGTCCCTCTATGACCCTCCCATCGACCGGAAACTTCCCTCCAGGGACGACTTTGACCACGTCACCTCTCTGCACCAGCTCAACATCCACCTGTTCCTCGCTAAAACCAAAACAACCTGCTGGTCAACATACGCTTACCATAAAAAAAAATTATCCGTATGTTATCACACATAACATGGAGACATCTTTAACAGCTGGGTAATTAATTTTTATACTGCCTTGTAAAACGTCAAAGGCTTTTGTGAACAAAGTCAGGTAGAAAACAAGGAGAACCTGAGAATTGAATTATCGCTGCTGAGCGTGACCACGGTGGCCTCTGTAGCTTGTAGCGACATCAGCTTGGACAAAGCCTCAGATGTTTTGCTCTGGAAGGATGAAAAAAACAAAAAAACAAAAGAAATCAGCTGGATTTAAAGTGTTTGCTTCAAACTTGAACAAAAATCAACAATCAGGACAGGAACCGAACCTTGGCGATCTGCTCCAGCCAGCGTCCCAGCGAGATAAAGACGAAGAGCATGGGAGGCGTGTCGAAGAACGTGATGGGGTTGATTTTTGCCTTCTCCACCATGGCCACGATGAGGATGACCAGAGAGTAGCTGAAGGCTATGGTGGTGGCCAGAACGATGAGCACGTCCATGTTGGCAGACTTGTGCTTCAGCGCTTTGTAGGCTTGAATGTAGAAGTAACGGCCTCCGATAAACTGAAGGAAACAGACGAATAAATACTCAGCGGCTTTACGTTAAATCCAGCAGAATGAGGCGAAGGTCTGCGTAAATCACCTGTACGGGTACGCAGAAGAGAAAGGAGAGGAGGTTCATGATGGAGAGTCCAGGTAACAGCTGCCTCTCCAGGAACATGCCGGAGTGGTAATGGTTGCGGTCCTCTATTGTAGCGTTGTGATGATGGGAGGCGTTCATCTTGTGGTCCATGACAATCATGTAGATCATCATGCCCATCACAGGCACGCAGAAAATCAGGCTCACAAGGAAGGACTTCCTCCACCTTGGCCAGAGAAGATTTTACTTTATTAGAGGAGGAAACAAGTGTAACAAAGCGTAAAAAAGGTCTGTGTACTGTAGTATGTATGAAAACTTAAAGGTGCATAGCCACGTTATTTGACTTTTTATTTATTTATACGTCACAAACTCTGGTTGCATACAAAGTTTTTCTGAATGTTTATCACGTCCTGCTGGCGTATTAGTTGTTATTTTTGCATTTTATGCCTTATGCTTTTGCTCAATTTGTTGGTAAATAATAAATGTTTGTGTTTATTGACGATATTAACGGAAGTACAACACTGCACATGCACAGCAGGCGATAAAACAAGGAAGTGGTTAACGGCTATTAGCAACTCCCAGCGAAACAATGAAGAATGGTCAGAGAGCCAGTGAAATAACGGCAAATAATATATAGTTCCTAGAAGGGAAAGACTGGAAATACAGGGAATCCAGTATGAATGTTGGCGTTTACTAAAGCGGACGCTAAACCTGCTGATTGCTCAGATGTGACCGCAGGGTCCGGTATTATTTAATACTGTTTTATTAATTAATTAACCGGCATTAGTTCTGCAATACTGTCACTAGATGTCGCCACATCTATTTGTATTTATTAATTGCACCAGAGAGAAAATTATCTTTCGGCTCAAACAGGACCATCAAAACACTATGAAGATGGAGGCTTGGTGTATATAACCTTATTTTGTCATGATCAAATGGTTTTTGGTCTTTTTTATAAGCATATTACGTGGCTATAAACCTTTAACACATACTCTTGTGTACGCCTTTATAGAGGTCATTTAACCAACAACATAATTTTTATGTCCCCCATTAACTAAATGTATCTAAAGCTCTAATCAGATATTTGCATCCAGTCATCACAGGCATGAATATCAGTAAAACTCTCTGTTTTCATGGTGGATTGACTGAACAGCACACAATTTCCCTGAATCTTAAAAACCAAGAATTAGCTTCACAAGATAAAGTTTAGATAACTTTTTCTTAGTGAGTATCCATACATCTTACCGAAACTACTATCTACCAGGTTAAATATAGAAACAGGCAGTACTGTGGCAGCAACAAATAAAAGACACTGAGAAAAAGAAAGAGGCTTACTGTCGTATCTCTTTGCTGTGGTCCAGGTGACTGGCTGTGCGGTCCCTCTTTACTAAAGATGCTTCAAATCCCAAACTCTACAAACAACACAATGTTGTTTACCACTGACCGTGTCATTAACTCTCTGCGGATGTATCCTGAACTCACAAGAGCAGTGCGGTAAATATCTGTACCTCAATCAGCTTGATGATGTCTCGGGGTCCAATCACTTCGGCGTCATACTTCACATGGGCTTTGTTGGTCGCCAAGGCGACGGAGGCATAAATCACCCCCTTTTCTCTGACGAGGGTCGACTCGATTTTATGAACGCAGGAGGCGCACGTCATCCCCCTGACCTGAGAGGCGGAGGAAAAAGCCGCACAGATGACGACCGGCTAAGAGAAACGACCGCTTGAAAAAGAACGTGGCAGGGTATGGCGCTAGTATTTAGCGGGAAAGACGCGGTGAGCGACTCACCACCAGCTCGAGGTTTCCGTCCGAGCCTTCGTAGTTCTCCATCACAGAGGCGGTGAAGCCCAGCTCCCTCACGCACTCTGCTATCTTCAAAGGATCTATGACTTCAGCGTTGTAGCGCACCTCTGCTTTGCTGGCCATGAGAGCCACCAGGACGGAGTAGATCCCTGAAAGACGTCGAGATGTTTCCTCTGCAGCGTTCATCTCCAGGAGGCCGGTGTAGGTACCAGATCGGCTCGGGTGGTCAGATCGGCTCGGGGGGGCCTGCGCTTCCCGACGACGTCAATAATACGGCAACTCCACTCAAACAAACTACATTACGCCCGCGGTCTCCATTTGTTACAAATCTATTTTATTTTGTTAATTTACGGTTATTTTCCAGTAACTTAATCGAGGCATGAAAACTTTTAACATCATTTTTGGAATGCTTGTGTGGTAGTTAACATCATTTTTGGAATGCTTGTGTGGTAGTCTGACAATTTAATCGGTAATTTTGCAGGATCAAAGTTACATCTTTCCTTCCTCCAATTAAAAAAAAAAAAGAAAGAAAGTTGTGAAGGGAAACTAAACCATAAACTCTTTTAATTTTTAATAAAAGTCTGCAGCCATTTTAATTTTATCACTTTAAAATCAATAACGTTTATTCCTCCTTTTTCTACTGATATTACTATGTTGTTCTTTCTGATCACGTTTTTTTATTATTCCAGATGAAATTGTGATGAATTTTCTTCCAAAAATTTAGCCAACTGACAAATATTTGTTGAGTTTTTTGTAAAATGGCTTGAATATTTGTTCTGTCATTTTCAGTGTGGTCCTTGTTAATCATTATACCTAAATATTTTACCTCATTTTTATCAATTAAAGTGGGTTAATTATTGTGAATTGCTAAGATTTCACATTTTTCGATGTTCATCTTTAAGCCTAAAGCTTTTGAGAAAAAGGAAACGGCTAAATTAACTAAATAAAATTGATTCGTTACAAATGCGCAGGCCCCCGAGCCGATCTGGTACCTACACCGGCACAGCCGAGCACATAATTAGTGGAACCCATTTTAGTTACATACCAGCTTCGTTTTTGAGGTTCCGCTCAATGTTGGACACGCAGGAGGCGCACGTCATCCCTCCGATCTGGATGTAGCACTTGGAGGGCGTGTCTCCGGTGGGTCCCGGGGGGGTGTCGCTGTGCAGCTCGTTGTCCAAGTCCTTCTTCTGGACACGTGGAGACCCGGGCAGTATGGCAGGCAGCAGGGAGTTGGTCTCTGTCGTTGGGAAAGGGTGCACAGATTCATTTGCAAGAACAAATTTGAGAACTAGACAAACAGCGAGAATTACTGGGCCGCTTTTTTTTTTCTGTAATCCTTTAAGGTGGTCTGATCAATCGTTCTTCTGGAGCTTTTTAAAATTCTTTGCAGGTCTTTCCCGGGATATTATCTCCATTTTCACTCTTTCCTATCTTTACGTGACCGTGATAAAAACCGAGGAACACAGAAAAGCCAAAAGAACAAGGAGCTGAAAGATGCACCAGTTCTTTGAAGAAAAGAAAAAATTGTTAAAATAAAATGTTATGCCTGTCAGACGATCTTATCTGGTGTTTTTTTCTTGGCTGCAATAACAAAAAATGGGAATATATAATGTATTTGTCACAAGTTGCTGGTAACAACACAACTTAAATACTTTATGTGAAATTAATTCTTGGCTGTTAGTTGTGTACACACCCTGAACACTGGCTCATACCTAAAGTTTAGGAGCAATCTAACACCTAATTTAGGACTCCTATGTATAGGTAAAATATATAATATTAGCTTACAGCACCTAACTACAGCCTTTTTTACACTAGTCCCCTTCATTCATTAGTAACTGGACAATGAGTTGGGTAGAAACAACAAAAGATTGCTACAAATGGCCTGGGTCTGGGAATTGAACCCGGGACCGCTGCATCAAGGACAGTGGCCTCAGCATTCGGTGCGCCTGCTCTGTCATTGAGCCACAAGACGCCTCAACTATACAGTCCTAATGTCATTCTGTCCTGGGTTTATTGAAAACAAGCGAC
The DNA here is from genome assembly GCF_011125445.2 of Fundulus heteroclitus. Classification (NCBI taxonomy): domain Eukaryota; kingdom Metazoa; phylum Chordata; class Actinopteri; order Cyprinodontiformes; family Fundulidae; genus Fundulus; species Fundulus heteroclitus. The sequence continues at coordinate 24,597,460 of NC_046383.1, read as the reverse complement.
GAAAGACGACAGGTACGAAAAAAAATCATGAATATATTATTTCTATTCTAACAGGCTGAGTTTATTGAAACGCTTTTATGACTTCAGTGAACCAGGCTGTGGACTTTTCAGAAATAGGCAGGAACTGAACAGAAAATGAGTCCAAGAAACAAAACATAAACACCAAAATAAAGAGGGAAAGTCAAAAAGAAAAACATTATCAGAGCCTCTAGAAAACAATGCGTATGATCAGTTTAATAAGAGTCTGGATGCTTGCACTGCATAAACGGATTTAAAAATAAGTAAAATGTGCTTAAAATTAGTGTTTTTGTCCTAGATATGAGCAGGTAAATAAGATTATTTGCCAATGTGATGAGTATTTTGACCCCTAAAATAAGATAATTAGATATACTGCACTTGAAATAAGATCATGGAGATGAATTGTTCCTATTTTAAGAGCAAAAATCTTATTCTATTGGCAGATCATTTTATTTACCTGCTCAAATCAAGGAAAAATACACTAATTTTAAAAACATTTTACTTATTTTTAGTTCAGTTTTTGCAGTGTGGGATAAAACGAAAAAAAAATAAAGGCCGAATGCAGATGTTGCAGAGGAACGTACATCCAGCGTCTAAGATGAAGCAACCAAAACGTGGTAACGGCTAAAAGAAAAGTAGCTAAGAAGTACTCCTGCGACTTGAGTAATCTCCGTCTTACCAGGTAGAAATGCATCAAAGCCCATATCCTCGATGGCCTCCTTCAGCTCCTCCGGCGTGGTGAGCAGAGGGTCGTACTCGAACACTCCCTGGTGGTCAGTCAGAGACACCTGAGCCGACCTCACCCCCTCCCTCTGGGAGATCATCCCTTCGATGGACTGCACGCAGGAGTTGCACGTCATGCCCTCGATGTGAATGTTGACGGCGGACACCAGCGGCTGGGTGAAGCACGGCTGTGAAGCGGCGGGCCTGGGCTGCGACGGCGGGGCAGCGGGCGGCGGCGCCGACGACGCGGACACGGGGCTGAGGGTGCGGGAGAAGTCCAGGGGTTCGGTCTGAAAGCTTCCCGGCGGCAGAGCTTCTATGGCGCCCTGCAGCTGAGCCACCGTGACCTTGAGGGGATCGTAGCATATGGAGGCCTCCTCCTTCTCCAGAGAGACCTCCACGGAGGAGACGCCGGGCAGCTGCGCGACGCTGTCCTGAATGTTGACCACACAAGAACGGCAGTGCATGCCTTTCACCCTGAGCCGGGCGAGCGCCGTGTCGATGAAGATCTCCGTCTGCTCGGGCGCCTCGGGTGGAGAGGCCGGCGGCGCCGCTCTCTGGGAGTCGATGAAGCGCTCGACGTCTCTGGGGGACAGCTGCAGGGGGCGGGGCTTGGACTTGACGGAGGCCTTGAAGCCGGCCACGGCAATCTGGTCGATGATGGTCTGGATGGTGATGAGGTAAGGCAGGTAGACGACTGTGGCTTCCTGAGACTCTAGAACAACTGCAGAGAGAAAATATGCAGATTTAAAAACAAAAAAAACATTAAAACGAAACTATCACCTGAAGAAAGATACCGATGTTCAGATTAGAGAATGCACATATAAGGGCTGCACAACGTAATGATGATGCTGATTGTGATTAACCCACATTTTCTCCAGCACAGCACAGCGCTGTGAGAGTTTGCCTCCTTAGCAATTTCAACTGTTTTTGATTCTTTTTTTTCTTTAAATCACACTGAAATGTTTTGTTTTTAATCAAAGATAACCGGCTCAAATTAAAAAAAGCAGTTTTCAGATGAATTTGTTTATAGAGGTGGAAAGCTGAACCAACGTGCCACATCGCAGGAGCGACTTCCCGTCAAACGATGCCAAAAAACTTCAGTAAGTCTTTTAGATCAAAGTGGAGGATATCGAACCCTTTCTCCTTTGCAGAATTGGTTTAATACAGCAAGACTGGAGGATTTTTAAGCGTGAATGTCCTATTTAAGGTCCTGACCCAGCATCTTAGTTGGAGAGGGAAAAAAAAACACAATCTCTCTGAAGCTTTTCAGCTAAAGAGCTGAACTCATGGCAGCCCTCACCATCACACTACCATCACCTTGTTTCACTGTGGGAATAATGTTTGATTTCTTTAACACAGTTTTAGTTTTAGCAAAGATTTAACTGGACCAACGCCTTCAGAATATTTTTTTATTCCCAGTGAGCCTCTTTCTAATTTTGTTTTTATTGTCTTTCCAGGAAGAGTGGCTGCAGGCGACTGCAAATGAAAGATATTGATGAATCATGAACACTGACCTTAACTGAGGCGAGTGATGTCTGCTTTAGATGTGGTTTTGGGTTCTTATGTGGCCTCCTGCATGAATCGATCATGTGCTCAGAGTCATTTAGGATAATTAGCTTCTTGATTCTACAGGTCTGACAATAATCACCCCTGGGTGAGGCGTTTACTCTTCCACATTTAATTTGGATGGATTTTTTTCTCCCTAATATATGAAATCACTTGAAAATGGCGTTTTTCCTTTCCTCAGCTTATCTCTATCTGATATGAATGCACTGCAAAAAGGGAACTAAAAGTAAAATTTTCTTGAAATAAATGTATTTCTCCTTGATTTGACCAGCTAAATAAGACTATTTGCCAATGGAATGAGTATTTTTACCCCCAAAATAAGATAATTAGACATCCTGCACTTGAAATAAGATGATGGAGATGAACTGTTCTTATTTTAAGTGCAAAAATCTTATTCCATTGGCAAATAATATTATTTACCTGCTTAAATTAAAGAAAAATGCACTCATTTCAAGAACATTTTACCTACTTTTAGTTCAATTTTGCAGTGTGAAAGCAAAAATAATCTCAGACAGAGGAACACATAGATCTTTAAAGCCCTTTGTACTGGTGGGTAGAACATAATAATCTAACTTGGTGGTTCCCAAACATTTTTTTGTGTGGAAACTTTGAGAATAAAGTCATAAAATTACGAGAACAAAGGAATATTTTTCTAAGAACGTGACGCCATTCCCCTGCTTTAAAATGTGGCGAATGTGAACTTTCTTGAAAAGTTAAACTTTGACATTGGCTTCAAAAATAAGGAAATGCAAAATCTTTTAATCACATCAGCATCAAATCATCTTGCGACCCCCCTGGAGGATCCCGACCCACACTTTGGGAACCCCTGATCTAAATGATGCAACCAAGCTGTTCCTTTCTGTGGAATATGGCACACTTCACTTTGATTCAATATATCATGCAGCTTAAACTTAAATGATTAAAGGCTTCATTTACGCAAGGCTGTTTTTTTTATCTACAAATTCAGTCCAGTATTACTTTTTAAGCAACTATATTCAACACAAACATCAAGGATCTCAGTTCTTCCTTATAGCTGCCTGGATTTGCTAGCCTCCTGAGTCAGGTAATGGATTTGCCCCCAAACGGCCAAACTCAGGAATCACGCTACAGCACTTCACATGATGTCCACCAGAGGGCAGAGCAGTCCAGCCGCAGTTCACCTGCAGCATTTCTTCATGAATGTGATTTTTTTTAACAGCAGCATATCTGATCAAAACCTTCATAAAGATTATTGCTGAGATCCTTAAAATGCCTGAATAATGTGGATTGTCTTATGCAATTGTTTATTGCACATCATCACTATCACTTTATTGTATATACAGATTGGTCAAAAATTTCCTATATAAAGGGAACCAAATTTTTATATATATATATATATATATATATATATATATATATATATATATATATATATATATATATATATATATATATATATATATATATATATATATATATATATATATATATATTATCTGGAGTGTGTAACGAAAATAATTTGCCTCTGGGATTATTAAAGTGTTTCTGATTCTGATTCTGTTTAACTACTGGCTGACATCTTCCCCTGGCCTTGTCACAACTAACACATAATGCAGATATTCATTTTATTCTATTTTATGTTTACCTTGTAGATTGTTAGTTGTGTTTGTTATTTTGCACAAAAAGGAGACATGTTCTCACGATGACGGTAAAGATCCTATTGTAGAAAAATAAAAAGCATTTAAAGCTGGGGGGGAATGACTAACTGAGATGGATTCTAAACCATCATCTTACATTGATGTTTATTGAATTATTTGCTCTCTGTTAACCTACCAGACAGCTTCCAGTCAGAGGATGTGATATGACTGTAATCTATGAGCAATAGCCCTGACTATGGACAAACAAAAATATTTAGCAGACAGCTACTATTCATTTTCAAAGTGAAATGTAGCTGTGATCTTTTTTTTTTTTTTTTAACACAAAGCTAATCATAGGAATCAAATATAAGAATCTCTTCTGATATCTTCCTCATAGAGCACGAGGTTCTGCTACAGGTTGTCTTTGCCACATTTGGAGCAGTGCTTCCGTTAAACCGGAGTAAAATAAAAAGACTTTAACGCCGTTTTACCAAACTGTTTCTGTGCTCCATGCCGAAGGCGCTGCGTGCTTCCAGAGCGGCGCATAAAGCCGGCGGCCCGTACGCGCGCCATAAACACAAAGACAACTCCGTGCTCAGCAAACTACACGTAACGCCTGTCAGAGGATTTCATGAGTCATCCTCGAATCCATAAAGGCACGTTCTCTCTCTCTCAGGGTTCATAAAGACGCGACCCTGACCCGGTGAGACGTGATCGCACAGCTCAGAGCCGCTCCACTATATCACCTTTGATCTTTTTAATCCCTTTCAGTTTTCCAATCTTCCCTTCGATGGTGGTGCTGCAAGAGTGGCAGGTCATTCCTTCGATGCTGAACTTCAGGACGGCGGCCTCGCCGCCCGCGGCGTCCGGCTGAGGCAGGTGCGGGCCTTTCTGCGCGGGGCTGCCGGGGGTCGGGGTGTCCTGGGGGGACGCGCCTGCCACCGCCTCTCTGAGCAGCTGTAGGGACGTCAGGGAAGGAACAAAAGTGACGCTCAGACCCGTGCTGGGCGGGCTCTCTTGGACCTCCAGCACCCCCTGGATTTGGGACAACTTCTCCAAAGCCTCGCGTCGGGCTGCCGGCGTCAATCCAGGGGCGGGGATCAGCTGGGTGTCCGTGGACACCGGCGTGGCGGCGCTGCTCTCCGGTACGCTGGACTCGAAGCCCATGTCCTCGATGGCCTCTGACAGAGACTCTGGGCTCTGATGACTGTGGTCAAACAGGACCGTGGCGCTCTTCTGCTCTAAAGACACCTGGGAAAGACAAATCAGGCCAAACAAACTGTTAGAAAATATAGTTCAGACATCATTGTTTCTCCACGTAGGCAGAGTATTTATTCTAGTCGTAATTAGGGAAGTTATTTAATTTTAAACGGCAGCTATAAAATGCTAACATTGAGCTCACTGCAAAAAGAGAACTAAAAATAAGTAGAATTTTCTTGAAATTAATGTATTTGCCCTTGATTTGAGCAGGTAAATAAGATTATCTGCCAATGGAATGAGTATTTTTACCCCTAAAATAAGATAATTAGATATACAGCACTTGAAATAAGATGATGGAGATTAATTGTCCCTATTTTAAGTGCAAAAAATCTTATTCCATTGGCAAATAATCTTATTTACCTGCTCAGATCAAGGAAAAATACTCTCATTTCAAGACGATTTTTCTTATTTTTAGTTCTATTTTTGCAGTGCTTTGAAAACATTTGGTTTTAATGACCTTCCAGCAGAGAAGCAACTACAGTGGAGTGATTTAGATCGAAGCGGATCGGCGTGTTAGAACGGCCCAAACAGAGTCCAGACCTACGTCCGAGTGAGAATTTGCAGCAAGAGTAGAAAATCACTCTTCCCAGACACCCTCCACCCAAACTGACTGAGTCTGAGGATCTAGATCTACAACGCTACCAGTGTTGTAGATCTAGACACACCAGACATGCCGCTATAGTTGCAGGTAATGGTCCTCCACAGAACAACCCAATTAGATTATATTGAGCACGAACTGATAAGTCACTGGCGTTTCCCAGTCGGACTGAGATTGAACTAATTTCAAAGGTTAAGGTCAATAGAATCGGCTCAACTTCCCAAAATAGAAAAGTTCATTTGTTTTACTGGCATAATAAAATAAGCACTGCATTATAACCAGCTGTGAAAATGGCGAGTAAGGAAACAGATTTAAATGTGGCTGTGATTAGATCACTTCAGCTACATTAGGTTTCTGTTTCTGCACAGAAACGAGATCTGTTTGTTTTGTAAGGCGCCTTAAAAAGAGAGTGGCTGGGAACTGCCGCTATACCATGCTATACTCACAAAGCTTTTGGTGAAAACCTTTTTTAAAACGGCGTTAAAACGAGCCGTGGGTCATGACAAACGACTGCAAGTAAGTCAAAATGTCCCAACAGGACAGTTTCCCCCTAATGTGACGCTGTTAGCTGTAGGGTTGTCATGCGTCCTGTAAAATATGGAATCGTCCCTTCATTCCATCGATGCTGTGTCCGCTTTGAAGCAATACGGGACGATTTGTTCCGTATTTTTTCCACAAATGTCAGATACGCACGCCTGTCACACGCATGTCAACATTAAGTGTAACATGAGCAGAATAAAACCGAGGAAATGGGGCCAGCAAAAAGAGAAAACACTTGCAACGATAAAGAAGTGATTGGCATGAGGTAAATCCCTGGCTGAAGAGCAGAAGTGGAGATAACACTGATACGTTCTGTGAGCTCAGTGGGGTTATGACAGTCATATGGAGTCATTGTGATTTTTAAACTGCTTTTAGTTTTTACTGTGTTTCTAGTGGTTTTTAACAGCATTTAGATAAGATTCTGACATCTCTGTGGATACATGTCTGTTTTACTTTGGGGACTCACAGCAATTGAAGGAGATGAAGAAATAAATAGTTAAATTCCTCTCCTGGTCCCAGGGGTTGGCTACTATGCTAGTGGATGCTAGTGGTTCGGTTGAAGTAACTGCAGAGACGATTGAACTTCAGACGTGGAAGTTGATATTTTTTAAAAGAAAAAACTTTTTTCAAAATAAAATGCTCCACTAACCGCATTTAAAATGAGAACACTTGCAGTTAACATGAGAACAGAGCAGTAAAATCGCCGTGCGGCTGGTAAACCACACTTCAGCCACTCTTCTCTAGCCAATGCCCCCCCCCCCCCCACACACACACACACACACACATTTCAAATGCTTCTGACGCCACTGTGCTATACGTACAAACTGAAGCCAAACTGAACAGATTTTTAGGATTAGTCGAGTCTCTAGATGTCCAAATCAGCTTGAAATACTCCCCAACAGCTCAATACAAATGCCTGCCACACTTTTAAGATTTTCATTTAGAAAACAGTGTGAAAACCAGGCATCCTTCCACTTTATTACGCACCACTGTTTGTTGGTCTGCTACATAAAATACTAACTGAAGCACCTTTTGTTTGCAATACAGAAAACGGAGGTTGTGATGCAAGGAACGGCATACGACTTTTACAGCAGCTTAAACTGCAGTTCAATGATTGTATAGATAACAAGTCAAAAAACATCCTTGCATGGCCATGCTAAGCCAGTTCAGCTGTAATTTAACAGCATTTTACAGCCTTAGTCCATGTTGATTGGTAAGCATATGAGATGTTCAGTCAGCATGATTAACCCCTCTGGGTCGCCTCCTTGAGCAAGAAGGAAACATGTGACGCTCAGAAGGCATCACCTGATCCTGCCATAAGTTTAAAAAAAAAAGAAAAAAAGGAAGGAGTTACTAGCTGCTTGTAGGATTAACCTTTTTTTTTTCCTTCTTAAAACAACAGAACAAAGAAAAACACAGTCCGCTCTACCAAGAGAAAAACAGATCATTTCTAAACAGATTAACAAAATAACCCAGGCACCAAATTCTGTTAAAGACAAATCATTTCCTGTGGCTGCGGAGGATCCGTCGGGCGTCTGTCCCGCAAAGGGCAGGGAACTATTGGGAACACGGCATTGCATTATCTCCTCATTCGGCCTCAGCCTCAGGGGGAAAACGCACAATAAGCAAAACAAGACCACCACGGCTGCAATCAAGCTGCCCAACATGGCGACGCTGACGGAAATCAGACGAGCTGCCGCCGAAGTAACAGAGCCGTGCGACCCAATCCAGCTCTGCCGTGACGAGAATAAAATGTTTATGAACTTAAATCTGATTTAACCAAAGGATTCTCTGCTCAAGAGTGAAGATCGCATTGTTACAACATTAAAACAAATCTCAGATCTGGTTATTACAGTGGAAGTACACAATGCACACGTCATCAAAATTAAAGGTCAGCGTGTCAAAATGGAGCATGAAACGCTGAAATACGGCAAATACAAACATTAGTAAGTCTTTAACGATGCACACATCAGCCATTACCTTTATGTGTATCACTCCTTGTAGAGAGCCAATCCGCTGCTCTATGGACTGGACACAGGAGCCACAGGTCATTCCCTCAACGCTGAGGGAAACTGAACTCAGGTGGATTTTCTGGGTCATGACTGCTTTGCCTAAAAACACAAAAAGCATCACATTATTTTATTGTTTCAAAGCAAGAACACACAAAGCAGAAAAAAAAAAACAGTGGAACAGAGGAAAGTGTTTTTCTCTTGAACCAGGCTATTACAACACTATGACAGCAACAACAACAAAAACAGCAAAAATAAACTATTGTATATATATATATATAAAAAAAACTATTTAATACCATAATTTATTTGAACGATTCTGGCAGGAAAAAAAAGGTCTTATTAGTGAAATATCTTTTGCTTTGGATTTATCGGCACATCCGGTCTTGTAACCAATTTAATAAGAAAAATAAACCCTAGAAGTTCACGGTAATCCTCTAAACATACAGAGGCCTGTATATTAACCAAACTTTATGTACCTTATTGTGTCCATCTTAGGGACACTTACCTAACAAGACACCGGAATACAAGCTTATCTATAGAAGACTACAAGATATTTAACACCAATCAGGATACTGACAATTTGTCTATTATGAATCCTTCATTACGATCAAATTATATAAAAAGATTAAGGGTTATTTCTGTTGGATATTTTATTTCTTACTATGCAAATTTGACAAATATTATCCATTATGCTGTTTTGCCATTGCCCATTGTTTAAGATTTTTTTTTATCTTTTACACAAAAATTGCATTCAGTAGTGCAGTAAATTAATCATTGTAGGGTTTAAATGTCTGGTATTTATTTCCTGTGTGGCATTGTTGTTTGATCCTCACCTTCATCCAATTTGTTTATTTACGTGCCTTAACGTATTTGTAGAAAGCTCTCATGATCTCTAAAGGAGCAAACGTCGCTCCCTAGGGGTTCATAGCTGGCTGTCAGATCAGCAGTCCCTTAGCTATGAGTTTATCTGTAACACTGTGTTTATCAGTGTCCAGATGGGTTTGGGGACTGTCTTCTCCACCTTACTGCAGATCTATGTAAACATTTCAGATACTGTCGAGATAGATCCTACAACTGAAGTCTACTTAACCCAAAGAAAAGCCTCCAGGATCTGAGACCAGCTCACAGATGAGAAATAAAACAGGCAAAACTCGGACAAACAAGGACAAACAAACCAGATATTCGGTATCTCGCTCTGGTCAGCTCCACACAATAGAAAATAACTTACAGAAAAATACGTCTTTTTCTCCATGATGTAGCTAAAAAGTCTGATTTATCTCATGTTAAAATAAGAGTAAGCGCATCAAAAGTTGCATTTCATATAATAGTTACTGAATTGATTAGCTGTCACGTCGTTTTACCCCCACAGAAAAAAAAAATAACAATACATGTATTAGGTCATCTAAGCTTCAGCAGGAGACCCGCATCTATGTAGAGACAAAACCCAGAGCCAACAAAAGTGATGTTACCAGAGGGTGATGATGAGCTCTTACCTCCAGAAGCGAAAAAGAATCGTTAGCTGCAGTGTTGACAGGCAGGCTGCGCGGCTAAGCTAACAAGCTAACTCCTTCCCCGCTGCTTCCGTCGCGCTGGACCGAGTAGACGCGTCTGGACATGGTGTCGGGTGGGAGGAACTACTGATGCTGACCAAGCGAGACTTTTCTCCTCGTTGCTTTCACCAAACTCCTCTGTTTTTTTTGGCTCTTTCTACTCAAGCCGACGTGACTGCCTGCTGCGCTCCGCCGCGTCACTGCCGCGTCACCGCCAAGGGGCGGAGCTTCGACCGAAGCGTCTCTGGCTGTTCCGGGTCCATTTAGCCCCGGGTTTAGTCTGAAGGCTCATTCGCCCCTTACGTGTTTGATTGTGTCACGAATCGTCTAATATTCTCCATAATTTTAAGCGTTATTTTATATTAAAATAATCAAAATATATACTATACCGATACTACGTATCGTTCCAACGATACATAATTGTAATATTCATTGTCTATGTGTGAGCATCTGGAATAAAACTTTAACATCAAAACGTAAAAAAGCTTCTTGGACTTTCTGCTTCTTCATTTGTATGATGTGAGTTAGAGAAACTGCGTTGGTATTGCGTCTCAACCATGGGGTTCCATCTGCTACACTCCTCCTCCACCTCCTCTCCTCTCTTATGTCTGTTACATCCTTATTTTCTGAGAAGAAAAAAAAGCATGCAACTATAATCAAATTTTTATTTCTATGGTGTTCGCCTAAGGATACATCCTGAAAAACAACAATTATTGTTTTTATTTATGCTCACTGCTCAGACTGTTTTGAAGCAAACAATGGGATCTTTAATATTTTTGCCTTGACGCGTTGACTTTGCATTTTGTGCATTTCCAACTTTGGAATTTTGCCTTTCTTATTTTTCTACCTGGCTAATTTAACGAACAATTTCCCAAGGAAATACACATTTCAACAATTAACGTCATTTATTTTCAAATGAAAATAATAAAAAAGTTTAAAGAAAATTTTACAAGTCTAGCTGGATAAAGACCTTTTCTCTTTATAAACTGGATTTTCTTTTTGTGTGAGCAGTATGAACAGAGGAAACAATTTTTCTTTCACTCTTCTAGTTTAACCTGCTCCTCTTTGACCTTCCAACTTTCTCAGCAAAAAAAAAACAACAAACAATGAAAATGACTGTCCTTGAGTTCGACGCTTAAGTAAAAAAAGACAGTAAGTTTACAAGAGAATGTACAATACTGTGCAATTACATGAATATATTAGACAAGCATTCCTGGAGAAGTTCATAGTTTGCAAATAGTCATTAGTTGGTCATTTTTGTAAACATGTAACAGACTAAGAACTCCTGGCTGGAGACACAGGATGCATTCAATTGTGCCCCTATTGAGGTTTATGAGCAGCTGAGTAGAAAGTCCAGTCTGTTTGAGTTTCCTGAGGAAGAAGAGCCGTTGTTGAACCTTCTTCACAAGGTGGGAGGGGTTCACAGTCCAGGAGAGATCAGAGGAAATGTGAATACCCAAGAACTTTATGCAGTCCACATGCTCCATCACCTCCCTGTGTATGCAGAGTGTGTTCAGTCTTCCTGGACCTCCTGTAGTCCAGTATGACCTCCTTGGTCTTGCTGGTGTTCAGGATGAGTTTATTCCATGGAGCACCATTGTGTGAGATTGTGGACCTTCTCTCTGTAGTGGATCTCATCGTTGTTGGCTATGAGACTCACAACAGTGGTGTCATCCTCAAACTTCACAACCATGTTTGTGGGACGGATAGCAGAGCAGTCGTGTGTGAAGAGAGCGGGGCTGAGGACACGGCCCTGTGGCGCGCCAATGTTGAGGATCTGTGGGACAGATCTTCACCACCTGGGGTCTGTTGGTGAGGAAGTGGCAGATTCAGAAGCAGAGCAGTGCAGATAATCCCCTGTTGTGCAGCTTCAAGGCCAGCATGTCTGGAAGCACAGTGTTGAAGGCTGAGCTGAATAGCATCCTAACATAGGTGTTGGGATGCTGCAGATGAGTCAGATCAGCTCATTGTTTGCCTCGTCTGCTTCTCTGACTAACCACTGAGGACTTCACAGAACAAGTGTAGTGTCGACGGACTCTGTTTATTGTTTGGGCGATTGCTGACTGACGGTTTCATTAGATCTTATTTAGGGGTAGCAGAGTACAGGGGGGCAGATATATCTTTTCAGATTTTTATTTGTGATAAACGTTGAGAAAAGTGTCATCATTTGTTCAATTCACAGCTTCGCAGCTGCCCTTTTAGTTTCTATTACTTGTTTCCAGATTCCTCTGTGTTCCTGTTCCACCACCGATCTTTAGCCAAACCTGTTTAGTGCCATCCTGTTGTTCTAGTTCTGTCCTCCTCCCTATTGCTACTCTCATCTTGTCTTTTTGATTTGAAATTCTAATCGTCATGATCTTACAGGTATCCTGCCAACATTTGAGTCCCAGCCCCGTCCAAATTTGACAGCTGAAGTAGTCATGTGAACAAAATTAACAATAAATAATGTTATTTTTTTTATTTATCTCTGGAAAAGAAAGCGATTAATCACAAGTAAAAGGTCAAAATTAGCCTGGGTTTGCTCTATAATAAACACATATTAATAGCTATATAACTTCAGTGAGACAGCGCTTGTAGCCATCTGCTATCTTCTGTATCATCAGGAAACTTTACTCAACTGCTAAGTTTCAGCTGTGGGTAATCGAAGGTTTTTGTTGTTGCAAGCACAGCCTGTTTCAAGCCACCACACCATGAAATCAAGATCGAGGCTTTGACTGGACCTGAACCTTTCCATTTCTTAATTCTTGACTAACAAATGGTGGATACTCATTAGGTCACACAATTAGTGTTTCATGTTCTGTAAATTCCTTGTTTGGATTTATGTGAAACATCGGATAGTTTGAGAAAGAATGCAAGATTATTTTTCTAATCGATCCCCCGATATTCTCAACTCAGCTCTGAATTTAACCACTTGAAAATCTGGAACGAAGTGTGCTCCTTTTCTTGGTTTCTTTAAAAAAGCATCTTTGAAGTTCAGTATTTTAAAGGGCAGTTGCAAACGTTGCAGCACAGCTAGCTACAATAGGAAGTTGGAACAGTGTAAGAGTCGATCACTTCTGCATTGGTACTTGTCCATGTACAAAACAAAGACACAAAGACAAAGACACAAAGATAGTACTAACCGAGAAATATAGACTAACACTGACCTAACAGAAATAAATACATACAAAGAAACCAAACACAAAGGACATAACAACCTGGGGGTTATTGGGAATAGCAATAGTCCAGTCATGAAGTGGTATCCAACTATCCGTAGCCAGTAACAAGAAATCTCCATCTTGTGGCCTCCAGATTAGCAGAAGAGCAGTGCTGACAGAGGTTTAGGTAATGGGTTTCCCCACAATTCAAAGAGGCAGTTGGAGTGGTGTAAAGCGCACCCCCACTGGACTCTAGAGCGGTGGACATATCTTCTCTGGAGAGACAAATCGGGGCTCTCTGTCCGGAAATTCAATGAACAAGTCTGGGTTTGGCAGGTGCCAGGAGAACGGCCCTTGCTTGACTGCACTGTAGAAAACATAAGGTTTGTTGGAGGGAGGATTATAATGTTGAGGTTATTTACAGGTTTGGTCCCTTGGTTCCATTAAAAAGGATCCTAAAGCTGCAGCACACTAAGACATTTTGGACAATTTCATGCTTTTGAGTGTGTAGAAACAGTGTTACAATGGCCTCTTCCATTTTAAACATGACTATAAAAGAGTACTCAGAATACGGTCCATGAAGACATAAATGAGTGACTTTGTTGTGGAGAAACCTGACTGACCTGGTCTAAGTGGACACTGGGAGCCAGGCTACAATTTCCCATGATTTAAACACCACAACTTACTTGAGTGCTGTTGCTGAACATGCCCATACCTGTATCACCACAATATACCCAAGATGCCTAGTTTACAAAGTGAAAGTAGGAATAAATCCCTCTTTAATATAATTTTATCATTTAATATCAGTTTACATGCTGCGTCACCAAGCACTGAACCTGTTTAAAGGATCCAGAGCAAACGTAGTTTATGGACACCTGTGGATAATGTTGCGTTTTAGAGAATGAGATAAAGTTAACAGGTTTTAATTTACTCTTACTTTCAGTCTTTTGAAACTGAGGATCACTTTGATAACATTACAAATGGGGCTTCTGTAACCTTTTCTTTGGTTGTTTGATGGAGCAAAACCTTTGCGGAGAAATGATCTGTCTGTTGACGCTGATATGAAGATTCGTGTTGAGTGATAAACACAGAGGGAAACAGACGGACTTGTTTTGTTACATGAAGAACTTGTGTAAAACAGGGGATAGGGAGCATACTTTTGAGTGGATAAGTGACAATTACGCACCAAAATGTATCCTGTATAGCAGAGGTGTCAAACTCATTTCTATATGGGGCCACTTTGGCGTCATGAAGTCATGAAAAGGGCCGGTTGCACGTGTATAGACAATACTTTTCACTTCATAACTTCATTCCAGTTCAGATAGAAGTATAAAAAATGCACAGTAACATAAAAGTAGCACCCTTAGGCCCAGTTTATACAGTTTATCTGCAAAAAAAGTTGATATTGTGGTGAGTTACACTTACAGGAGGCACAGTTTTAGCCACTTTATACACTTTAAAAGGATATATGCCTCTACTTTATGACATGATATGCTTTTTTTTTGGCTCTTGAGGGCCGGATAACTTACCTTGACGGGCCGGATTTGGCCCGCGGGCCTTGAGTTTGACACCTGTGCTGTATAGCCATCCAACCAGGATGATAGGAACAGCTCAGTGAGGGAACAAATGCAATTTCCTCAAAATGGACCACGTTTTCTTATTTTCCGTTGCCACACCATAAAACACGTCCTCCTTCAGGCATTTTTTTCAATCAGAAGGTCTGACATGGTCTTGCTCTCTGTGTTGGAGACAGCCCTACGATCCATTTGCTTTTAACCGCATCAAAAGAGCTTCACAGAAGTGTTTTACCCCTTGAACGTTTTCACATGCTGTAATGTAAAGTGTTTCCTTTCAGATAAAATGTTGTTGTTTTTTTTTGCCTTAATATGATTATTAGGTATACCTTTAAATTTGTTGGTCTTACTAAAATACATAAGGTTCACTAGACAGCAACACCCTGAAGCTGCTGAAGATGAGCCGCTGTCCTCATGTCTCCCCAGCAGGCAGTTATGACCATTTCTATTCTCTGCTGTAATTGTATAGATGTATAGTGGAGGAAAGAGGATACATATATATTTTTTAAAAATAGTATTTGTAATCTGCAATTTTTTTAGTCTAGAAACTAAAAAAAATATATATATCCTACACTCAAATTCTGAAATTTACAATGGTACCAGGTTAAAAGGTGAATGTTTGTGAACATCCCTTTTCTATTATGGTATTTCTGGACCTTGACCAGCTCATTCTAACACACAGAAAGACTTTGATGGAAACCATTATTGCAGATCTGGCTCTATATTTACAGTTGTTGTCCCGCTGGAGGACGAACCTGCTCCTGCAAAGTTACCTTGGGCCTTTTGGTTGTTGTTGTTTTTTTTTTCTTATTAATGTACTTTTTTTATCTCGTCTGTCAGTTTATATTCTTGACCTGGAGGGCTTGTAGTAGTTCTACACACTTGATTTACTTGGATTGTTTTATCATGTGAGTCTGCTTTAAGCTTCAGCATATCTTTTATATTGAATATTATTACCATGAATCATTTCCATAACACAGTAACTGAAATACAAAAAAAAAAATTGTTTTGTATGGGGTTATCTGTGTCATGATTAAAATAAAATATAGGTTCCTACAGTGATATGGGCTTGGACATGTTATGAAATTAATAAATGTCCTGTCTCTGTCTTTCTATTTAACGCATGCAAGAGGCTCGAGTCTGCCATCTGGTGGCTGTTTAAGGTGATGCATCACGGGGCAAGCATTCCCCACTGATCCATGAATTTTTTTGTTTATTGTCTTTTTATTATGTACTGTTTTTGGTTTTATCCTGTAGCACCTTGAGCTCTTTTATTAAAATGAAAATTATCGTTATTATCACATTTCATCAAATGGTGCTCTTTTAATTTATGTTGCATTCCTCCTTTTGATCTTCTGTTTAAGTTAAAAGATGTTTTATTTTTATTTTCAGCCCATATCATGTGCAGAGTCAGGCCAGGAGCAAAAACTGTTGTGATTTACAAACAAGTGTTCCCAGTTTCTAGCCTCACACCTTAAGGTCAAAACACAAGGAGTGTCGTATTGCCTTTGTCTAGTTGTTCATGCTTCTCCTGCACATTTAAAGTTAAATGTCATGGTTTTACGTGTTATTTTATTTCAGTTTTGCACGTTTGGCCTTTCAACTAAAAGACTCACTTTAAATGTGTGTTTTTTTCTGGGCTCATCTATTTCCTGGCTTAACCTGAAACAGGAATCACACGTCATGTTACACGAGTTTTTACATAAGTGTAAGAAAACTGGGGGATTTGATGCCTTGCATCAGGAATCAGCTGATGATCATTTTGGCTAGATGGTGAGGTATTAAAAAATGGAGAGATTGTCAATAATGAACAATACATCTGGTGTTTATCTATGCTCTTGGACTTACTGTAATATATTTTCCCTTCGTTCTCTTTAGCATCATAAACTAGCTTTCACGTAGTAAGAGTGAATTTTACTCGCTTGGTGGATCTTTCTTTTAAACCTGGAATGCATTTTGGAGGAGGGAAAGGCAGTTTGAGACAGATTCTTCTCCCAGTCTTAAATTTGTGAGTGCCTTTATTACAGTAAATTGGCTAAATTAGAAAACTGACTAAAATCTGTTTTAAAATGTTCTTTGCCTAAATGCTCCTTTCTTTGTTTTCATTTGGGAAGTATATATTTACATCTGATTAAATGCTTGCCATTTTGACCTTTAAAACAGTATTTTTGTCTTATCACTCAACCCCTTGCACTTTGTTGCCCTAGATGTGACCACACCCAGGGGTGACGTTTAGGGGGAAAGTTATGACAATTACAAGGGCCCCTGACTGACAGGGGCCCCAAAAAAGAAAATGTATATATATTTATGAGCTTTTTGGAGGATTTTGATTTTTTTATTGTTTTATTTTTTTGGCATGAAGGCCCAAAATATTTGGCAGCACCAAATATTGGCAGTGTATATTTTTTTTTCTATTCGTCGCAGCCCTGCTGAAGAGCGCACAAAGCTGTTGCATTGTATTGAGTGTAACCGACAGCAAGTATCAAAGTGAATACCAGGATGCAGGTTTTCCCAGAAAAACAAGCAGAGCAAACTCGGTCCACCTGTGATCAGACATGAGGATGTGCTTTTATGTTAGGAGCGGCTTTTCAAAGAAGCTTGTGATTATGTTATTCATTGTTGTCCTTGTTGTTACTAGAAACACTGCGTTGCATATTTTGTGTGGCAGACTAAATTCCTGTTTTCCTGACTTTGTCCCGTGTGACCTTCCCACAGCTCTTCATTTTCAACGCTAGAGGGCAGCAAGGGCCTAACTGCAGGCAGCAGGGTGTTATATAAGCTGAGCTGCTGCTGTATAATGAAGTATGCCCATGGTAACTCAGCCCTTTTTACAAGTGGATGTGCTTGTGCACCCTCCATTTCCATAAAAAGCTCCAGAATTTGCAGCATAGAAGCCAATTTTCCACCTGATTCGTTTTCATTCGGATTCGGCTTGTTTTTAATGAAGCTGCTCCATCAGCAAACCCACAAACGTACAGAGTCCTTTTATTTGTCTGGGCTGAAACACAGGTGAGAAGATAATATTAAACGTAGCGGAGTTATCTGAGAAAGGTGCCTCTTTTCGAGGGTGGGTGGCCACTAACTGGGTTAGCACCGCCTCTTGAAAACCCCACTGGGATTGTAAACCGGCTTATGTGTTGCTTTCTTATGATGAGAAAGGGAAGACAGGCCTGTACATGCTTTAATTAAGCAGTTTATTGCAAAATTAACTCCAGTCAGGGAGTCACACATGAGCCAGTTGAGATATTTACAGTTTCCTGAATAAATTATCATCATAGCGCTTCTGTTCTCCCATCACGTTGCCACAACCCTCTGACGGTTCTGTGTGATGACGTTTAGGCTAAGATCATCCCCCATGAAATCAGCGTCAGAGTCAGGAAAGAAGTCTGCAGGGGTCTCCAGGGTGGGAGTGGGTGGGTCAGACAGCTCATAGCGTTTGACCGGCCCTCCTCCCCTGAAGCCCCTCCACTCCTTGATCCACTGGTCCCTCGTAGAGGGGTCCATCCGGTCCAGCTGCCTGCCTTGCAGGAGCGGGGAGGGGGCGACAGAGTTCTTCAGCACATAAAACGTGTACCTAAGGGAGAGAGTGTGGTGGTGAGAAAATAGGCCAGCGAAAAACATACAGGCGTTTGATGTAAATCAGAGCTCGCTCGCTCCCTTTCTCTGAAAATCAGCACTTTCAGAGGAAACAGGGAGGAAGATGTTTGAAGCAGCAGCTGATCCTCACCCATAATATTAACATGATGCATTTACAAATCTGCGAATGCATTTGCAGTAAAAAAAAAAAAAAAAAAAAAAAAAACATAAAACATCTTAAATAAAAAAGCTTTGAACCTAATCACGGTTAATGATCTAACCAAGTCAAAAATGAATGCAGAATAACCAATTACACAGGTACAATATTTGATGTACTGAAACCAGGCTAATATTTGCCTGATACAGATTGCAGCTAGAAAGGCTCCCAAGTTTGTTATATTTTCTAAGACCAAGAACAAGGAAACCATTGGAAAAAGATCTATAATCCCTTATTTTTTACTGTGCCTCCCATTTGTTGGCCCGGACGACTGATAGAATGAAATATGTTAATGATTATATTAAGTTAAAAAGATTACACCCCCGCAATCTGGTTAAAATAACCACTGGTTATTTATGGTAGAAGGAAATCTATGAAATTAAGGTCATGTTATGGTTAAAAATGGTAACAATTAAATTTTTAAATATTTGTCCTAAAAAATGTGGGACCATGCCCTTACAGTATTTATCTTTTTTTTTTTTTTAAAATCAATCTCTAGCTATCTATATTTTTTTTACTGATTCTTAATTTAAGATTCCACATTTCTGGCATGTTTACTGTTTTCTTGTTATTCTTAGTAGGATTTTACTTTAGGCTTTTGATCATTTCTGAGTGTGTGGAAAGGTGCGTTTTGTCTTCAGGGGAAAGGCTTTGTTAAAGGAAAAACAGCACAATAAATCACAGTGGCAGAAGCAGCACAGAGGACTGTACCTGGGCAGCAGAGCCACCACGGTGGAGAGGGTGCAGATAAGGTAGAACATGGGGTCGGCCATCTGGCTCTGAAAGATCCAGTAAGGGTTGGATGGAGGATTGCAGGTAACACAGACGGCACTGTAGGCCAGCGTCACGATGAAATACAGCGCCACACTGCCCAGCATGATAATCCAATGGACCAGCGTCTACCACACAATCAAAAAACAGAACTGCAGTTACTCAAACTGGTAGAAGGTCCAGTTAGACATTAGCTGGTAAATCTAAGTTATCTGCAAATAGTTTCAATTCACTTCAAACAGTTTTGAAGTCGTATTATGAAATAGTTTAGATCAGCCACCTGGGAGGAAACTTCCAGGGTTGGGGGCTGTAGTGAGGATCAACACTGCCTTTATGGATACCAACCACAGTGGGAAGTAAAATTTCAATATTGATAAATCAACATTTCCCAACATTCGAAAAAATGGCTCATCAATATTTAAAGTGCTACTTTTCTAAATTCCTGTAGCAGCTAGCTGTGCTGCATTGCTAATGCTAGCGCGTAATTAGACAGGAACATTTCTTTAGCCGTCCTGTTTGATAAAAACAACAACATATTTTATCGCTGCTAGCATAAAATTATTGTAGAGCTAAAAGGCTATATCATTCAGCCGCCACAACAGGCCAAGCCCATGCTTACCTCACTAATAATATGAACTACTCAAAAGTGATTTCAAAATAAAAATCCTAATTTTAATAAGGTAACTTGAACTTGACAGTGTTTGATGTGCTGCTTTTCTAATTTCATGCAGCAGCTAGCCGTACTGTAGCCGTAATGCAAGCTCGCATGCAAACAGCAGCAATGATTGCCGATTGTGTTTTAGTTTAGTTATTTTTTTCAATCCTGCCACCTGTATAACAAGGTTGCAACTAAAGACATTTTCATTTAACGATCTGCCTTTAAACAGGAAAGTCCTTTACTGGTGCTTGTAATTTCCTCAACATTAACAACAGGGGCTGGATCCCTGACAGCCCCCCTGCTTCCCACACCTACAATTTGAATTAGTCAAAAAAAAAATTGCAGTATAAAAAGATCCCATTCTATCAAAGGAAATTCACCGAGCTGTTTCTTTGTCAAAATAACAATATGGGTTTATTTTAATGCTTAAAAAAACAGGCTAGTACTGTAGTTTTAGCTTGCAGTATACATTTGTACGTTGGTATTTTTTGTGGTTGGTGAAAACACAAATTTATTGGTCCAAGCAAGATATGAAAATCAGTCCAGCACTCACCCAGGATTTGATTTCTATTGCAAGATGCAGCAGGATGGTAAATAAAGCAACCGTGTTGAGTGGCGTCCCAAAGGTGAAAATATCAACATCTGAATCCCGGTAAGCCTAGGGGAGAATCGAACATGCCGTCAAAGGTTAGGTAGATCTGCTAATTGATGAATTACCGTCACATGTAATGAATGTTAGGTGTGTTTCATACCAAATATGGAATGAAGAAGCAGACAAGACTTTGATAGAAGGCGTCCAGTATAGAAATCCAGAAAGTTAGGAAATTGTATTCCTAAATAAAAGAGACATATATTTACATGCAATAATAAAAACAATAACCAAAAGTCATATTTACTAAAAGTGTTTCTTTAAATTTCTTTCTTCCACTAACCCCTTTGCCTTGACCCGTCCTGTACAGCTCAGGAACCCCCAGCAGCACCTCGGCTGAAACATCTTTGTCAAAGATGCCAAACAAGATGGGTGGGGTGGAGGTGAAGAATAGGTTGAAGAAGATCATCAGCCAGTAGTCGATCATTGCCGTGGCCGTGAATCCGCAGAAGAACTGATACCAGAACAGCAAGTTCACGTAGGCCTGAGGAGCACATTCAGTCGCACAGTTCTATTATTTATCAGAGCAGAGGGTTGATGTGCACAGCAGAGTACTCTGACTGGGATACAGCACTCACCACGTTCTTATAGAAGAAATAAATGACCATGTTTGCCAGTCGAGTGTAGCACCAGTGTCCATGGACGAGGAGAAGCTTTGTCAGGTGCTTAAAGCGTGATATGGCAAAGTCGCTCGCCATGACCGCCTGAAATGACCCAGAAGCATCGCATTATGATTCAGTCATAACGGGATGCCATTATGATGGATGGAAACATCTTTAAAGCTAGTGAAATCAATTCCCACCTGCATGCCCTCCTGACCGGATATCCCAATGCCGACATCCGCTGCTTGGATCATGTTGACATCATTTGCACCATCACCTGAGACAAAAGTGTAAGCATCATCCCTTGTGTAGTCATTTCATTTTTTTTCATTCTTGCACAGGACATCTATTCTAATCCATGGAAAGATGTAGCAACGTTTGGTCTCTGAGGATGTCTTCATTGGGGGAGTCCTTAGCATTGTTTATTAAATGCGAGGCCGGCTTTGATATATTGCAATTGCTACTCAGCTTGTCTTTTTTGTTACGAGTTTCTAACTTGAACTAAATGTCCAGGTCCAGTGCTTAACACACGTATTCATACTCTTTAAACCTTTTCACAATTTTTACACTACAAGCTTTAATATATTTTATTGGATTTTTTTTTGATAAACCAAAACAAAGTAAGGTGGAAGAAAAGTAATACATAGTTTTCAGATTTTAATTTCTTTTTTACATATGAAGATGTAAAAGTAAAACGTGTTTTTTTATCTACATGTTTGTATCTTTATTCAGGGCTAGCCTATAGTTGGACAGTGTCCTAAGCAGGTTTGAACCTGGACGTCCACTTAAAGCTAGGACAATCCTACACCAGCCATCGCAGTGAGTTGGCGTGCTGGCAAAGTAAAAGATTGTGCTTTTGACCCTAAGGTTGGTCCCTTCTCACCACTTATTAAACACAGACCACTTAGGATTACCGTAGGTAATTTAGGAGAACACTACACTACATTTAGTGTTTCAATATAGACCTGTTGAAGTCAAGAAGGACAAGTGAAATGTGACTGGTTCAGTTTACCAGCAACCGAGTAAGAACTGTTTATAACTTCTTAAGATGTGTTTGCAGTCATAGTTTTCATAAAATCTACAGCACATAAGGGGTAAACAAAAGCATTAAGACAAGAAAACTGTTGACCATCACCAACCTTAAAATCCAACATGACTGACACACAAAACATGGGTAGTGATAGCAGCCTTTATTTCTATACTGTTGGTTTGTATGAAGTTAAATCAGCGGCACGTGGGTACTCCACGGCATCTGTTAGTCAAGCTGTGCTCTTTATGTTTTCTAAATCCTCCTGGTTCTCAAACTTGCAAACGAAACACAGATAAGTTGATTGAGATATAATTTCCAGATTCATTTTGTGACACTTGAAGTAAATGGGACATGTCATATTTTCTCTGTGAGAAGTAAAGCCCTTTTACACCGGCTCGGTTTGGCCAACCCGGCCCTGCTTAGGAGAAGAGTCAAACCAAGGGGAAACATAGAGCTCGTCACTTGGACTTTTCTTTGCATCACATCCATTGTTATCTGATTGGGTCTAACCTGTTGATGCTGACCCTGTTAGTCCAGCCTTTGAAATCGGGCTCAACCAGCTCCTTACCAGACGATACACAGTGTACATGGTGTAAGTCAGTCTAGGTGGTCCGGCTACTAAATTACAACTCTGTGAGGCAAACTTTGGAGCAAATCAGACAGTCTTGTCTCACCTCTCTGCTTCTGTCACTTTTTTTTTTTAATTTACAGTATGTTTTTATTTAGAATGATTTATTTTGGTTTTTATATCATTTCTCGTAGATTTCTTTAATGTGTTAATGTCGCAGACAAGACATGGGACGAGGGTTAAAGGCCCCACGCCCAGGAGATGTTTCCCTCTTCCAGGCATTTCTAGGCCGGTTAAAAAACTATGAGTTTCAAATAAAGCTGAGTGGGGTGGGCGAAATCTAGTAGGTCTGATGGAAAAGGAGCTTTAAAGTTCTCCTAGTCTCCCCCTGTTGGTCCATGGGCACCAAGCATTTGTTTAGTTTGCTTTTACCTTGGGCCAGCTTAATAGAAACCACTACATTAAAATAAATCAGCACATTATAAATGATACTGTGGTGTATAACTCACCGACAGCTAGTGTCATGACTTTGAGTTTCTCCCTGACCAGTTTCACCACTCCGCTCTTTTGCAGGGGCGTTACTCTGCAGCAGAGAACAGATCGGCAGCGCTTCGCCAAGTCCACGAACCGCTCCTGCAGGTCGGGCGACATGGCCATGGTGAGAGTGTTTCCATCAATCACCAGAGAAATGTTGGGAGTTGTGTCCACGTTACTAGGGTCCTCTCCGTACCTCCTCACCTCCTCCAGAGTGCAGTCCAGGATGGACGTGCACGTGAGCTGAAAACAACGACAAAAAAAAAAAAATCAGAAGATGCTTGTGTCAGATTGACTTGTTGTTATTAAAATGTTAAAAATTTAGCTAAAGATGAGTTTCTTTTTTTTTTTCTTTTTTTTTTTACGATAAACCAATAATATGCCTGACTGGTGAACCAAGTGATGTTTTCTAAAAATGCCTAGAAAATAAATAGAGATGACACAGTCAGATTTCTGCTCTTTAACCGGGTACAGATTACTGTATGTGCTGAGTCAGGCTCTGGTCTCATTAGATTCATCATTGTTGTGTCTAAATAGCTCCAGACGTAGCCAAAAGAAGGTTCTCCGGATGACTAAAATATTACTCCTTTTTCTATTTTTTTTGTCTTAAAAAAATAGAAACAGTTCTCAGTAAAGTTCATTAGTGTTGCTGGGAAGGTGGATGTGGGAGGTCATCTCTCCGGTGGTCGCTGAGTTAGGGTTGTGAAAAAAAAAAAAGTTCATTAAAGTGTATTTCCTGCGAGGGTTGAATATTAGACTGGTAATTAGATATGAAAGCATTAGTTATGGTGTTGGGGGTATCTCGCTCCGTCCGTCATCAGTCACTCGTGCCTCCGAGGGGCGCGCAGCAGCTCCACTTATTTCAGACAGATCCACGTGTATCCCTCAGAGCTGCCGAGTAATTGTTACACATCGGAGGCCAGACATGGTGAAATCATTATGAAAGGTTTGTTCCTGTGCAACCCCATCTTAATGACCTCGGTGAGGCGGGCCCCACACCACAGAGCTTGTCTCTCTCGGATGGAAACGTGAGGGCGAGAACTCAAGTCTAAATGTAGAGGAGTTCAAAGCAGGAGACCTCCTTGATTTGCAGCTCCGAATATCCTTATTAGAAACATCTAGAGAGATAAATCTTATAGAAAAAAATCATCATAGAAATGTTCATAAAAGTATTACATGTTCAAATCTCTGTAGCTTTTGATAAGCGAAGCCAATAATAAAACGTTATGTTGCCGCTCGGATATCTTATTGCACTCGCAGTAATCTTTAAATGTATTGCTTTATTCTTCATGATATAATGTATATGGTATGGTTTCAGCCACCATTAAACCTGTGAAAAACAGGCATCAAGTTTCCCATTTGTTTCCTTTTTTTTCACCTTCCATAAAACACTAACATTGTGTTACTCTATTGATAAAAATAAAAGGTTGAACTTTTCTTGTCACAAATTCAGAGCCCTCCATGGTCCGAAACAGGCTCTAATCCTACCTGGCATAAGAAATGCTTGTCGGAAGGTCTGGTCTGTGCATGATTGAATTTGTTGGGCATAATTAGAAAAACTCCACACCTAATTAAGGTCCTAAAGTCAATTTTCTATGCATTAATGTGGGAGGTGAAGGGCTGCCGAGGCTGCAGTCCCACTCCAGCAGTAGCTGAACAGAGCAACTGCACTCAGCAGTAACTCAGTACAAGCAGCAGAAAACAGCATCGCGTTTGATTATTTTAGCCGACATGCTGAAACGTTTTTTTAGCCGTACGACTTTTATAAAGGGAGAGAGGAATCCTATATAAGTACAACGTGCAGTGAATGAAAACCTTTATTTCTATAAAGAACGTTTTACACTTCAGCAACCTGTTCTGTTTTAATTTAAAATAAAAATTTATTAATTTTAATTTAAAATTTTTAATTTAAAATAAAGGAATAATAAAAGTATTCCTAATATGCACCAAATACTTTAAATTGCAAACACCGTGATTTTATTAACAATGTGAGAAATGAGTCTAGGTTTTTTATTTAGGCAATTACGGCTCAGGGTGCTTTTATATCAAGCGGAAAGCACTAAAAAAAAAAAAAGAGAGATTTCCTGTCAGTTATGTCTGACTTTTCTATCACTTATATGTCCGTCCAGTCGACAGGGAGTGTCCACCGCCTGTGCTGTAGAGAGTGGGAGAAATATAAAGAAATATGACCATGGCTGGGCACCGACCTTCAAAATTTTTGATTCACAGCTTCTCGTAAACTCTGAGCATTTGATCATTTATGGTTTACAATCTAAAGTATATTAAAAAAGTGATTAAATCCTGGAGTATTCTATACTTCTATAAGTTGAGACTAGAAATCAAAATATCATTTTATATGGTGGGAGGGGGTGTTGGGGGTAGAGTGAAAAGAAGCATAAAAAACGCAACTAAATTGAATTAACATACACGATTTATATAATAATCAACAGAGATCTACCAAGAATTTATCATAACTCGGATGATCTTCTGCTTGACTGACAAGCTGAAAGCTAAAAAAAAAAACGTTTTTACTGAATGCACCATCTGTAAGACGCTCTACCAGCTACACTGTTCAGTGTGAGGTAGGACGCTAAGTTTACCGCTTTCAGGTATCAGTGACGGAAAATCGAAGATAGAAGAAGGACAACGTTGTAAGAAGCTACTTAAGAGTAAAAACGTCAGCTGTTTATTCAGGCCGCTCTAACACAGAGCTTTTACTTTCACTGTTTCATAAAAGCAGCTGTCAGTCACAAAGTGTCACCGGAACATTTCCAGTTAATCTTTTATCAGTGTTGCTGGCCTGCCTACCTGCCTTCATGCTGATCTATGATCTATCGCTCATCAAAATGCTTTTAAGTATTTCTGCACCGTTACTAGGAAGTCATTTTTATTCCTTCTAAAACAGCGGAGCCGTGATGAAACAAGCAACATTCAGGGAAGCCGCGCGCTGCCTCCTCACCTTGTTTTTGCAGCTCATGTTTATCACCAGGTCTTCCTCCTCCAGTAGCCTGCAGGCATAGCCGATGTTGACAGCCGTCTCTGGCTTGTCACCTGTCAGCACCCACACATGCATCCCTGCCTCCCGCAGCGCCATGATGCTTTCTGGGACATTCTCCTGCAGACGGTCCTCGATGCCAGTCGCCCCTGTAGGAGGACAAACGTCCCAAGACGGGCATCATTCACACAAAGATCTCATCGTGAAGATGCGCCTCGCCATTGCTGGGAACGGCCGGGTGGGTGGGGGGTTACCTAACAGGGTGAGGTTGGTCTCCAGCTGCACGGCCGTTTTCATGATCTGCTCCTCCCTGCACTCCATAGCGGCCTTCGCTCTTTTCCTCTCACCCGACCAGCTTCGGTATGTGCTCTCACTCACAACCTGCCACGGATGAAAAGAGATAAATTACGAAAACAAAGCTCTCGTGTTGTTAGAAAACGATGCTGGTGTCAACTGTTATAGATTTCATACTTTTTTGGTGATGCAAAGTGTGCGGAGGCCCTCCTTTGCGTAGCAGTCGAGGTGATGCTGAGTATCCGCAGCTATGTTTTTCTCAACGCCACTGATGTGTTCTAGAAGCAAAATGATACAAATTCACTCAAGCAGCTTAAGCATGATTTATTAAATATGAACCAAATATATGTCGATGTTTCCTTTTTCACCTGCATAAGGCGTCCCAAGTAGCTCCATGATGGAGTAGTCGGCACCTTTAGTGTACAGCACGTACTCTTTGGTGACTGGGTGTCTCACCAAAACAGACATCCTCTTCCTGTTGGAGTCAAATGTCAAAGTGTCGAGCACCTCGAACACCAGCTCCTCCCCAGACGGGAGCCTCACAGTCACACTGTCAGGAGTCCGCGCCAGCAGGATGAAGCCGTATGCTCTGGCTGCGTACACCAAGGCGGCCTCGTCGGGGCTCTCTGCCTCATAGCACAGGTCCTCTGGCTCCAGTGTTGGGCCGCCGCTTTGAGACAGCGGATGGAGGGAACATGTTTGGACTCCGTTTCTGTCTTCTCTGCTGTCCGTCTTTGCGGCGTCTGTGACTGGAACCTCTAAAATGGTGTGGTTCCTCTTGGACTTGCGCTGGATGAAAGACCCGGCTCTTTTCAGCAAACTGGAAAAGGCCTCCAGAGGGTTGTTCGTCTGGCTGGAGTGTGGAGATGTGCACGCCTGATGCAATGTAATAACACAATGCCTTAATGTGAGACTTCTGAACACATTTTAATATGAGCCAAAAAATTTAATCATCTTGCTTTTTTATTAACATCTTTTTTTTTTCAATTTAAGGCTTGAAATATACAGCAGCTTACAAATGCACTCCTAGCCACAACCTTTATTGGGTTTTATTGGGTTTTCAGGTGACAGACTGGCACAAAGAAGCCAACAAGGATTTAGAAACATTTTTGAAATAATGTTATTTTTTTATCTATCTATCTATCTATCTATCTATCTATCTATCTATCTATCTATCTATCTATCTATCTATCTATCTATCTATCTATCTATCTATCTATCTATCTATCTATCTGTCTATCTATCTATCTGTCTGTCTGTCTGTCTGTCTGTCTGTCTGTCTGTCTGTCTGTCTGTCTGTCTGTCTGTCTGTCCGTCCGTCCGTCCGTCCGTCCGTCCGTCCGTCCGTCCGTCCGTCTATCCATTTTCTGACCCGCTTAATCCCTCATGGGGTCGCGGGGGTTGCCTATCTCCAGCGTTCACTGGGCGAGAGGCAGGGTACACCCTGAACAGGTATATATATATATATATATATATATATATATATATATATATATATATATATATATATATACACACACACTCACATCAGGGACTGAAGTTTATGTCCATTCTCCTCTTATAAACAGCTAACAGAGACTCTGGGAGGATGGAGGCTCTGGGAAGATTTGGGATTTTTGCCAAAAAGGTGAATTTTCTTTCTCATCAGACAACAGCACCTTCTTCCTCATGTGTGCTGTGTCCCCCTACATGTTTTGAAGAAAACGGGAACTAGGATTTTCTCCAAGAACAGCTTTCTTCCTGCCACCAGAGCCATTTGGGCTAGATTTTAGAGCACCACTAGCACTTGTCCTGTTAACAGACTATCCCACATGAGCTGTGGATCTCTGCAGCTCATCCTTAGTTTTAATGGATTAAACAATGCTCAGGGAGATGTTCAAAGCTTCAGATATGATTTTTATAACCAAGCCTTGAACTTTTACCGCATCTTTATCCCTGACTTGTCCACTGGGTTCCTTGGTCTTCATGATACTGTTTAGTCCCTAATATCCTCTAGCAAATCTCAGAGGCCTTCACAGAGCTGCTACATTTGCACATTATACAACAGTGGACTCTATTTGTTTTGATTTTTACTTGTGAGGAAAATTGTTCACACGTGACATTAATTAGAGGTATCAGAGTAAAACAGGCTGGATGTAAATGCACACCACACTTCAGCGCTTTAACTGTAAGAAATAGAAAATAAAAGACACGTGTTTTTGTCCTTCTACTTCATAATTATTCCCTTAATAAATGGCCAATAAAATACTTGAAAGTTTGTAGTTGTAATGTGACACAATGTGGAAAGGTTTAAGAGCTTTCAATACTTTTGCAAAGGGCTGTTATTTCTGCATGACTTGAATAAACGGCACTGTCCAATCGTTTTTTTTTTTTTTTTTGCTTTTTTTTTTTTTTTTTGCAGATAGAAGTTACACGATATTGATTAAAGACAAGATAAGTTCCTGGTTTTCACTTCAGTTTTCTATCCCTTATCGCGGTAAACTCACCCTCTGTCTGTGAGCATTCGCCATGGAAACAACCACCGTGTTGCAAATGGCGAGAGCCAGAAAGAAGTCCAGATGAGGATCTTTCTCTCTGCTGCTGTCTCTGTGGCCACCGCCGCTCTCTGCCCTGGTAATCTGCTGAAGCAGCTTCTGGTCTGGAATCACCTCAGTTTCCTGGAGGAGCAAAAGTTAATCAGTTTATTAATTAAATGCTGCCTGTATGTCGATAAACCTCGTCTCCGTTACATTAAGTTCTCCCTGAGCTGACGTAATGGACTTAGACAAAGTTTTCATCATTGAAACTTTCTTTTTCGTTACGTCTGACCATGGGTAGCGCTGGCTTAAAAGGCTGAGAAGAGGAAAGCAGTGTTATTATGTTTCTATTCATACAGGCGTTCTACGCTGCTGGAGACTCAGCACGAGGAGGAGTAAAAACGGACTCCGTGCTGAGTTTCTCTGTCTCTGGACCTCCTCCCCTTTGCCCCCGTGGACAAAAATAGGCACAGAGAAACTGTACCGTATATCAACACAGCAATGACTAATCTATAGTGCACGTTTACAGTTGATGTAACATCGGTAGTCTGTGCCAAATGGTACTCAGTGTGACCATATGTCCCGTCACAGACACAGGGGCAAAGCTGAGCAATCGCTGACACCTAGAAGCTTGACCATCTGCGGCAGGGACAGGGACCACGAGGCCTTTGACTCAGGGATGAGTCAGATTCGGGTAAACAGATCGACACTCTGAGGTTTTCTTAGTGCAGATTTACACGTTGTTCTAGTCTAAGTATAGATTTACCGACATTTAAGAATTTTAAATGCTAAAAATGTGCAGACCAGGTCTAAAGGTTGATTAGATATCATAATGTACATAACGCCCGGTGTGTGATTTAATGTCACGTCTTTTGTGCTCCCCAGTCCCTCCCGTCCTGTAAGCTGAGAATTAGCACGTGCTGTTCATACCAGTGGACTGCTGAAGGCCGCGTCGCTCTGTGCGTTCGCCGCCACCTTGCTCTTGCGCCTGCTGCCCTGCCAATGCGTGTCTGCAGGGCCGATGCCCTCAGCCTCCAAGGACCACCTGGTTCGTGGGAGTTGTTGATGCTGGTTGAAGATAACCTCCTCCTCGGTCTCGGGCTCATCGAGGACAGCAAGGCGGATGGCTGAAATGCAACAGAGATATTGACAAACTAACCTTGAACTGTCGCTTTTTATGCAACGGTGAGCAGAAAGGGCAATGAAGAGGGTGTACATTTGCTACCAGTTTTTACTAATTTTTGTGTGTTGTCGGGGTACAAAAACAAGGTAGTAGTGTAAATGCACGAGTCGGTCAAACAATAAAGCAATGATGGAAATATGACCAAACTGGACAAGACTCAAGAAAATTGAGTAAAACTAATGATTTAAACAAGAATCTGTTCTAAAAGGACTCATGAGGTGCACTTTAATTTGCTAGTTGTCAAAGCACGAAGATAAACACAACAGGCCCTTAATAATGGATGCATGAATATCTTCATGATAGTGAAGCCACGAAGGTATTCATGTATGCTTTCTCTCACTGGCTAAAGTGTTAAAAAAAAAGTCAGGTACAGAATAAAGAAAACTGCAAACCACATAATATTAAAGGGGTGAAGCAATCACTACTAGAAAGATCCCAGCATAGGCAAATTGGGTCATTTAAAATGTAACAAAAATGTTGACCAAAGATAAAAAAATAAAATAAACTTTAATCAACCTCCGTATTGAAGATATGATTTGTTTTAGTGATAAAACTAAATTTCCTTAAAGTAGTGTACAATTAGAATAAAAATAACTACTTCAAATCATCAGTTGCTGAAACCATAAACCAAACAATAAAGCATCCCACCACCAATAACTCAATTTTTGTACTCGAGACCAATATGTTAAGAGATGAAATGACCAGCTCATCCAGAAATGTAGATGTGTTGTCCTTCTATGATGTACTTTGAGATATTTTTATTCTGAAGGGTCCCTGCATAATTTTTTTTTATTTGGGTGTGTTGTCTTATATAATGTATTTTTAAATTGCGCAGCATTCCCTGAAAAGTGTTTTAGTTTTTATAAGATTGTCACTTTGCACCAATTTGTTGCCCACTTTCCTAACAATCTGTTATGATTTTGCCCAGACCTAGACACATTTTAAAACCATAGCATTTCATGCCCATGCACCTAAGCATTGGATCTCAGTGTATTGCACTTAGCAGTTAAGTATTGATACTTTATGAGATAAATAATCCTTAAATTCTTTAAATTTCACCTAATTTCATTTGATTATGTATTGTTTTTCTAAAGAGCTTTTTTATGTAGCATCATACCGTCACTGAGTGAGGTTCTGATCCTCTTTTGAACCTGCTAACCCTTATTAAATATGAAATATTATGAGCGGATACAATAAGAAAGCAATATTTCTGTATAGTACCTAACATAGTAACCAACATATTTATTGTAGTATACCACAACCTTTGTATTTAAAACTCTAAAATTAATTTCCAAAAGAATAATCCAAAAAAAAAGCGGAGGAAGGTGCATTATGCGTTTTTATTTCTAAAAAAAGTCAGCTGTTAAAAAATCCTTACCGTTTTCTTTGTGTGGATACTCGGTACCCATGATGGAGCATCTGCGAAACACCATCTTGTTCTCGGTGAGGGTGCCTGTCTTGTCTGAGAAGACGTACTCAATCTGCCCGAGGTCCTCCGTGATGTTCAGAGCCCTGCACTGCACGCGGCTGTCCGTCTCCTCATCGTACAGGTCAATGTCATTAGTGATGAAGAAGATCTGACCCACTTTTACCAGCTCAATAGACACGTAGAGAGAGATGGGAATCAAGATCTGTGACGAAGGATGGGTCCAGCGATGGCGGAAGAAAAACGACACAGAGAGGGGGAAGGAAACAAAAGAGAGGACAAGAACACAGGAGTTAGTTTAAGGAGCTTAAACCGAATAAGATCGCCCGGCTCAATTGATGTCTGTCAGATACCTGAAGGAGAATGATCATGGTGAAAAACATGTAGAAACTCGCTAGACTGGGTTCATCCAGGTGACCATTGCTGTCAGGGACCAGGAAAGGGGGCACGCCAGGCAGTGACTCCAACCATAAGTAGTGGCCTGTATGGATGAAGACAGCTTACATTAACTGCACAGACTATTAAACCGACGAGAAACCTACCTATCCCATCAAATCGCCCTTGCTTCCCCCCTCTCTTATTTAAGGATGTGTTTGAGCCTATTTTAAATCATAAAATCTAAACCTATAAAATTATATTACCCCATCCACTTAGTGATTTTGTGTTTAAGTGACGTAAACCGTTACCGAGTGCTCCGATGAGGCACATGGTGAAGAGGAGGATGAGGCAGAAGAAGACGTCTACGTTCAGCTTCCGCTCCAGTTTGCTTCGCTTGGATCTCGACCCATTGTTGTTGAGCATGGACTTGGTTTCATGGCCTTGAGAATTTCAAGAGAAGGCAAGTTATTCAAACACTGAAAAAAAAATCCTTACATCTTAAATCTAATTGATTGTACAGAGGCAGAAAGAGACAATCGCTTTAAATGAACAAATAAGGACGGTAAATCAGAATCAGAAATCAGAATCAGAAATACTTTAATAATCCCAGAGGGAAATTATTTAATGTACACAGGTATAGTAGAGTTTGTTTACTGTACATTTTTTAATTTTTTTGCAGCATTAACAACTTTGTAAGTTTAAAATATTTTTTCTGGATTCCAATTAAAGTGCTTTTATTTGCATTTTCTTTGTAATTAAAGCTTTGATTGTTGGCTAGTGTTAGCAGCATCCATCAAACTGATAAATTATAGGACATTTCACAAAGTGATCACGGTTAATTTAACACAGCTGGTTAGAAACATAATAGTGGCTGACAGTGGCGCAAGAGTTAGGAAGTATGTCCTGTAACTGTGGGTTGCTAGTTTGATACCCGCTCCAACCATCTCGGTCATTCTGTCCATGGGCAAGACGCTTTGTCTGCTAGCGGTGGTCAGATGTATGGCAGCCTCGCCTCTGTCAGTCTTCCCCAGAGCAGCTGTGGCTGCTAACATAGCTCACCACCGTCAGGGTGTGAATGTGTGTGTGAATGGGTGAATGACTGAACTGTAGTGTAAAACGCTTTGGGGTCTTCGGACATAATGAAGCGTTGTACTAGTACAAGCCATTTACCATAAATAAATCTGCGGAAAACCATCTATTTTGCTTAACTACAACTAGAATATGACTATGAGACTTGCAATTCAGACTTCTAACACCTTCAGAAACATAGTTTACAGAATTCTGTCTTACAGACAGAAATTGCAGGCTATTGTGTTCAAAAACACACCATTTCTATTTATCATATTGTGTATTGGTCCTGCATACCTTATCTATTAAAATAAAAAAAATTAATAGTATCACAATGTATCACACAAAATGCTTTTATTTAAGAAGATTTTCTTTAGTAAAAAAGAAAGTCTGGTCTGCTTAGTTTTGTGAGCTGGCTAATCAGAAACTTGGCAGTACAAGAATTTTGCTCCCTCTTTAATTCGTGCTAATGTATAATGTGTTATGTGGGCGTCATGAAGAGCCTGGACTAGGAGGCCGGTGAATAGAAGACTGTTCAGTGTCTCCTGTGAGAGAAAGCAAACACTTCTGAGACCTGGTATAAACGTTACACACATGAAGAGCTATAAATAGTTGAAAAAATATATTTACATATACTGTGTGAAAAAACACATTATATTTTTCCCCCTTCGATGTGATCTGATTAAATGTTTACTCTTATGTCACTTAATACCAAAATTATTAAACTATCTGTTACATGCCGGAAGAACAAGATCTGTTCTTAGAAATAGTCTTAAATACTTTTTGTCAAATTCAGAAGTGTACATGCACTAAGATTACCATGCCTTTGATCAATTTGGGAAATCCCAGATGGTAATGTCATGGCTTAAGCTTCTGAGACAAGGGATTGCTGCAAAGTCAACGGCACAATGCAACCTGTTGGGTTTCTTTAGACAGAAAACTTTTTAACCAATCTCTTTGTGTGATTCTACGTGTTGACTTTTACCTTAAACACACTGCTTGCTTATGTGAAACCATGAATTTATACAAACAAACCAGGCCAGTTATCAGGAAGAGAACTGAAGACCTCCATTACGGTCTGGTTCATCACTTGGTACAACTACCAGATGCCTAAAGTTAATCTCTTTAAACTATTCTAACATATAAGTATAACTAGCATGTGAATGTCATGCTTTGTACTGTTCAGGAAGAAGATGGGTTTTGCGAACCAGCGATAATAATTTTTTGGGGCGAATATAAGCAAAAGACTTGTGAAGATGCTAGCTAAAGTCCTCCATCTGCATGGGCTGAAAGGCCACTTAGAGAGGAAGAACTTAATGCTCCAAAAGCAAGATACAAAGCCACATTATCGTTTAGCTGCAAGAGGGACTGGTGCACTTCACAAACTAGATGACATCATGAGAAAAGAACATTGTATATGAAAATATCGAAGCAACATCTCAAGACATCAGCCAGGGAGTAAAAGTTTAGGTACAGATGGACACTGACCACATTCATGTCGCCAGTTTTATAGTAAAGTGGATTTAAGAAACTAAAGTCAGTGTTTCGGAGTGGCCATGGCAAATTCCTGATCAGAGTCTGATGCGTGAGCAGAGGTAAAAAGGTGTGCTCGGGCAGAATGGCCTTTCAAACCTGACCCAGTTACACCAGTTCTGTCAGGAGGTATGCGTCAAAACTCCAGCAAACTGTTCTGAGAAGATTGTGAAAGAATACGTTTGTAGGTGCAGGGAAACGGCTGATGAAGATTTTAAAATAAAAACCTGCCAACCTATTAAGGTATTTGGTTGATAGACAATTTTAGTAAAACCTGAGCGACCAAAAAACAGGAAATGTTTAGTGTGGGTTCATGTTAAACTGTGAGGGGAGGAAAATGCGTCTGTTTTATTACAGTGTGTGTAAAACATCTGATTAACTCTATCTCATTGAGGCTACGGTAAAAAAGACAAGCATGCATAATTTGTCCTGTTTAAGTGTTGAAGGGTAAGACGGTGAGCCGGTTGTGAAATTACCTGCGTACACCACAAAGCCAACAGCATGATTCGTGTTCCTCACTGTGCAGCCTCGCAGCAACAAACTCTCAATGCTGGCGCCCACCCTGTCTTTATCAGGTTTCTCTCTGCAGCGAGGGAAAAGTGACAATCCTTTTTTACTGTCAGATCTTGTTAGATATTCATTATTGTTGACATATTCCCCATTAGAGCTCTCCTGCTTGATGTCTGTAAATGAGCGGCCGGAGCTGACCGCCCGTAGGAGCGGTGGTGCTCCAGGAAAATCGATTACAGTCTATTACAGCCCCAATAATGTGTCTGCTATTATTGAGAAGTCCAGTATGTGGGTTGGAATTAGTTTTCTGGCTTCGTGGGAAGGTTCTGAGGAACAGTTTCTTTTTCAAAATCTCTGCCAAATGTGCATTTGATACTCACACTAAACACTTGAAATGATTCAGATTGTTGTTGGGCCTTTCACACACCACAGCGCAATTGAAGCTCTCGGGCTCAAATCCGGGACTCTGGTGAATAAAACAAAATGCAACCTCATTCCTGTACGAACGGAAACGTTTTATTTTGTAACGCCGCCCAAAGTTCAAGAGCAACCCAGTCCATTATCATGCATGCAATCCAAATATATTCTCCAAAGTATGCAGACTGACAGGTGGTTTTTTTTTTCTGTCTTTCAACTCTCTCTTTGACATAATGCCAGGAGCAGGAACTATAAAAAAAAAAACAACAACATCAGGACAAGTCAGCAATATTTCTCACCGATGTACAAAGTCCAGAAACAGCCGTCCTCTGCTTCAGGTTGGTTTCCCCATCCAGGTTGGCCGTCTCTATGTGGCAAACACCGTTGGGGTCGGATGAATAGAGGAGGAGCAGGTCCGCCGGGACGATCTCGTTGCAAACTACCTTCACAAAATCTCCCACTCGCACGTCCTTCCAACGTTTCTCCACATACTGCTTCTCCCTCCTGCGGTCAGAGGAGTCACACATCAAGCATCGAAGCACAGACTGGCTTTTACGTCCCGTGCAAAAGTATTCTTCTCTAGTAACCTTGTTGTTATTTTGTCATGTAACAACCTCAAACATCTGTGTAGTTTATTGAGACTTGATGGGGGTAGACCAAGACAAAGTAGAGCATAATTGTCAAGTGGATGGAAAAAGGATACATGGTTTTCAGAGCCTTTAACAAATAAAAATGTGAGAAGCAAACTTTTAAGATGAGGAGATACCTTTTTAGAATGTCCTGCTGCAGCATTATATTTTTGGAGCGCATCTAGAGGCTGAAGGTTTTTCACATTCTTCTTTACAAAATAGCTCAAGCTCAGTCAGCTTGGAGGGAGGGTGTCTATGAACGAACATTTTTAGGTTTTGACACAGATTCTGAATAGCACTTTGGTCTGGACTCTGTTGGGGAAATTCAAACACACGAGTATGTTCAGATCTGATCCAGCGATCTCCAGCCACAGACTGTTACATACAGTAGGTCTAATGCAGGGGTCTGTATCCTTTAAAATCCAAGGAGCCATTTTTGCCCTTAGTCCAGCTAAATAAAACCTGTTTAGAGCCGCAAATCTTACAATGAGCTTTGAAAAAAAAAGGTAAACTATTTTTGAAAAAACATCCACTATAGGAAATTTGTGTTCATTTTTAAAGAACCACAGTTTTGTTTCTACTTTTGGGGTTCACAAAAAAAGAAAAACAAGATATTTGTAAAAAAGAGAATGGATATATTCTCTTCTATTAGATGTTGACATTAGTGGAAAATTAAAAAAAAAATGCACACAGTGTCCCTCCAAATGACAAGAAAAATAAATCTAAAAAATATTACTGCTACTATTTGAGTCATTCCGTAGATGAAATTAAATTTAAATGTTTCATAAAAAACGAAAACTTGCTGAAACCCGCATTTGTTAATTATATCTACATTCAAAAAAACTAGTTGGTTTCTATAATTTTAGGCCAAAGTCATTAAGAGCCATTGTGAAGGGTCCGAAGAGACGGTTTTTGCCTCCGGAGCCACAGGTTGCAGACCCCTGGTCAAATGGTACAGGCTTGTGGTTTCCATCAATGAATATGTGTAGTAATTTCGAGCATAATGTGTGAGGACTTTTATTTTGAAAAAACATAAGCATGTGTGTGGGTATGTCCAGCAGTATGTGCTGCTGCTGCAGCTGCATTTCTTACCCCATCATCTTACAACAGACGCTCTTCAAGCCACCTGTTCTCCCACCTGAGCTGTGGATCTCTGCAGCTCCACAGGAGTTACCACGGACCTCTTTCCTGCTTCTCTCAATGCTCTTGCTACCTGGACTGTAATTTCAGGTTGATGATGGATTGGACGAGGCTCTGTGAGATGCACCGTTTGCTTGAAACTACTTTAAACGTCTCCACAAGGTCCGCTGCCTGACCTGTCTGCTGTGCTTTGTGGACTCTGTGATGCTGCTGGTTTTCTAGCGTTCTCCATCAAACCTCTTACATCTTCCTGGAGCCGCTGTATTCTTGCTGAGTGTTGGTTTTGCTCATGCTTGGTGTGTTTTCCACATTTATTTTTATATTTTTGGTAGAACATTGTATGAATGTCCTTCTACTTCTCAATTGCGCATCACATTGTGTAGTTGTATCACACAAAATTCAAATAAAACAGATGAAAGTCTGTGTTTGTGACAAATCGTCATAAAAGTTCAAGGGTACTACGGGCACTGTGTAGTCAGGAACATGATGATTTGACGATAAAGTACTGTGTTGTTTGATCAAATCATTTTATAACCTGATTAACTGTAAAGAATTAAAGAAAAGGTCAGTAAAGAATCGAAAAAGGAAAACAAACATTGTTAATTTTGAATGGTGGCAGGATAGATTTGCTGTGTTTTAGCGACAGGAGCTATAAAGAGGAGATATTAGGTGAAAGATCCAGCTCTGAACTTTGTAAACTGAGACAGATTTCCTTCGCAGAGTGTTTTTGCATTATGATCAGAACCAGCGTGTCGAGCTGACTGAGCACCGGTGACAGAAAGTTGAAAGTATGCTGCCCTGCATGTAGGACCTGATGGGTTAGTTACTACTCAACACCACGCCTCACTCCAAACAAAACCAGGAGGGGAGCTATATGTATTTTTAGGATGTTGCATTCATCACCTTGCATACGTTACAGTACTTCTAAAAATTGTTTCCGTGCGTCAGACAGCCTGTGTTTGGTTATGAATTACGTGTGCTTCCACAAACAAATTTTTTTTTTTTTTTTGTGCTTTGGAAATGTCTTAAGTTCTTTCTAATAAGATTTTCCTAGATAAGTATTTTTATTCTGACCCACTTGACTCCTAAACCTAAGGGATTGACCAGTGTTGTTCTTATTCATAACAGAAAACTAAGCAGTACAGATTCTAAATGGGATCTAATGGCAATTCTTTAAAAGTAGGCTGTCATAAAAACGTATTCTGCTCCCATTTCTTTGATTCAATATAACAAATGTGACACAATCTGACGGGCATAATGTTGTTTTAGCCTCAATGAGGTGATTCCCAAAAAGATTTTAGCAGAAAACTCTGCATTCAGTAGATGATCAGCTTAAGGATGATGCTGATCTCAAGTTCTGCATCAGATCTTTCCCATTTTCTAATTGCATAACTCTTCAGCTTTGTTCACAGGCTGTTAATATCTTCTTCTTTTTTCCAAAGCAAAGACTTTTTTCTGTTTACGTCCAATTAGGCTATTCAGCATTATTAAAGCACAATATGGAGTCAGGACTGGGCTGCATATGACTGAAATTTTTTTTTTTAAATGAATGGCTGTTAGTGTGCAGCATTAAAAAAATAACTCTCTTAGCTTGGGGTGCTTGTTAGCTTGTCAGAGAGCACAGCGGTTAGCATATCCAACTGGTTTTCCAAAAGCAACAAGGTTAGTGTGGGTTTGGGACATTCCCAGATCCAAGTTCCAGGTTGAGAGGTAAATAATATTTTGAGGAGAATCATATATGCACTACCAGTCAAACGTTTGGACTCACCTTTGTCATTCAATGGCTTTTTCTTATTTTCTTGACTTTCTACATTGCAGCTACATGGTGAATACATCAACACCATGACTCAAAAGTACATATAGAATTATGTATTAAACGCAATATTGTGAAGTAACTCAAAACATCTGGTACATTTTAGCTTTTTCTAAATATTTAGGTGTTCTACTTAGCTTGTAAATAATCCATACCATGATTTCGTCCAAGTAGCGCTGAAGGTAATCCAAGTACCACAGCTTGAGAAAAGTGAATCACATCTCCAATGAATAACTCAGCGGTTTGGGACATTGTGCATTGTTAAGAAACAAACAGATGAAAATATCAAGCCTGCTTTTTGCTCTGAGCACAAAATCTGAAGCCTTTGCCTGAGGCAAAATAAGCTTAGCTCTGAACAAAGAGTGCAGACAGGAAAACATCTGGGTGAGTCTGTAGATGACAACTGGGTGATTTAGTCTAAAATACAATTAGGGGAATGTTTCCTTGCACAGTAAGCTAATAAAAGCAAAAACGGAAGTTCTCAGAATTGACTTGAACATGAGAAGTAACTTTAAATCTACATGCGTTTAAGGGAATTGGTGCGTCTTTTAACAAAGGAACTAAAGCGAAACCTTCCCTAATGGTTTTGACAGATACTAGGTGTTGCTTTCAGGCTAAGTGCAAATGTAGTCTTTTAAACAACGCCGAGTTCAACAAAAGGCTTTGAATGTGCTGTTGACTGGTTTCAAAGATCCACTGTATACAGGCAGTTAAGCCAGACGTGTTTAACAAAAACCAAAAGCATTTCAGCGCCGCCCTTAACAGTTGTCATGCTTAAGCCCAGCTGGACTGACAAGTGTTTGATATGGGAAGAAAACAGCAATCATGACCCAAAAGATAAGGCTTTTCATGCTTCACCTAAGACAATTCACACCTCTGCGAAAACAACACAGAGAAGATTTGCTGGGAGACAGACGGGAATTACAGGCAAGCCGCTATCGTCTGACTGCATTCCACACGGACACTTACAGTTAAAGACGGCTGGTTTTGAAACTTGTTTCTGTTGCCGTCATATGGAAAACCTATAACTAGGAGTTTTAAACCATGAGTTGTTCCAAGACACGTTTACAAATGCAGCTCTTTCGCTGTTCCATGATGAAAGTTTAGGATTTCCAGAACACACGCGGGGAACCTGCTGAACCTGATTAATCTGAATTTGATGGCACATGTCTTAGAATCTGTGTTAGGAGAGTTCGCACTTGATGCCACCTGGGCACCTGAAATGTTCCAGGTGTTAGCTTTATGCACTTAGCACGACGTTTATTGTTTGTTGTTGTCATTTTTGTACCAGTTCTTGCTGGCAATGACATATGTAATGCCAGAAAGACTGTTCATTTTCTTACAAATAGTGCCACGTTTGTAACGAGAATACATTTGTGGGTATATCAATGTAGATTAATTGAGATTAGATTTGGGAGCCAGGAGCAATCCCATCTCCAAACTCTTTAAAACCAAACCCTATAATTCAAGTTGTCATGGTTTATCAGAGACTACTTCCAGAACTTGGTAGTGGAGAGGATGACTCGGCCTGCATGTTGTCAGGTGTCAGCCCCACCGACACACTGCAAAAACGGAACTAAAAATAAGTAAAATGTTCTTAAAATTAGTGCACTTGTCCTTGATTTGAGCAGGTTAATAAGATGATTTGCCAATGGAATAAGATTTTTGCACTTAAAATAGGAACAACTCATCTCCATCATCTTATTTCAAGTCCAGGATGTATAATGATCTTATTTTAGGGGTCAAAATACTCATTCCACTGGCAAATAATCCTATTTACCTGCTCAAATCAAGGACAAATACACTAACTTTAAGAACATTT